>NW_017732959.1:102910-118933 GCF_001890085.2 Hipposideros armiger | reverse complement strand
GATTCTTCTTTTGATACTGCACAAAATGCATTTAATCATTCTATTCAACGGGATTGTAGGTAGTTCAAAGGATATTTTTGTTTAACAATTATTTAGTGGTCTCTATAGGTTATAAATTATCTGGTAAGAGAAATCGGACTCCATAAAACAATAAAGAAACTCTTTAAAATGAGCTAATCCATTTATAGTCCAAAAGGTTCAGTGATTTAACAGAAACTATAGTGCTGGTTAGTAGAATCATAACTAGATTTTAGGTCTCATAACGTATAATTTAGTGATTTTTCTGATTTCCTGTGGTGTTACTATTAATATGTAAAACAATAGTAATTCAAAATCCTATTCCCACCTGTGTAAATAGGCATTTAATAAAGTTTGTGGTGATGAAGAAATGATAAACAATGTTTTTCTGCCTTCTCTAATTTGTTTCTTGGGAGTCTATCTCACAGCTGAAATTTTGAAGAAATTTTAAATACAAATTACTGCTGCTGATGGCTTATTTTCCACTTGAATGGGTTATATTGATATGCTCAAGAAATGGGGCATCTCTATGGTAATATGAGAACAAGTTTGATTATCTTGGCATAGAGGCCATTAATCATTTGTATTAACATAAATCAGGTAACTCTGTAGTTGGATATTATATAACTTATCATTTCAGGAATATAATGATTTCCATACTATTGGAAAATTCCCATATAACAATCTAAGATTATTATCCTTTATTATATATGTGTTCAGAATAAAAATTACTCCTGCAGTGTCTAAATATCAGTTTTACTTGGGGAATATAAGCATCTATGAGTTTTCAAAATGAATTTTGATTTGTTTCCCTCCTTTCAAATTTAACTTATATAAACTCCCTCTGTAAAATATTGTATTATTTGACAAACCTAGAATTTTCTTACTGCTAATTAAAATTCCAAATATCAGTTATTTTTAACAAAAGCTTATGTGTATTTCCTGATACATCTCTTTATTATCTATACTCAATCTAAAAAAATTGAATTTATTATGTAATAAAGCACATCACTTTTATTAGAATTAAGCTTATATTCATTTTCAAAGGCAAAAACTGTGGAATGTCCTCAATTCTTTTAAATATTATTCTTGGTCTTGAATATAAACTATTCTCATCTTCCCTTTCCAGTCACACTCCAAAAATTATCATCTGCCACATTCTTTATGTTTTCTGAAATACCTAAGGGCTATTGAGTTCATTCTTACACTTTAAGAAACATTGGCCTTTTGATTTCATAACAAAAATCCTTTCTTAAGCAAGTCGGAGAGACCCATGTAAAATTTTTATTAAATATTCCTAATTATACTGACTTTACCATCTGCAAAATAGTGAAACAACATTTTCTCAAAATCACTGTTGTTGAAAATTGCTCTGTAAATGATTTCTGAACCAAAAAAATGCATTTTGTTTAATGTAATGAATGCATGTTTTGGTTATTATAGCTATATCTCTTAAAATCTTGCTAACTTTTCCATTTTTTTTAAATAGTTCTTCTTTCAACTTTTGTTACAAGACTTGCTCAGCTTCCTGTATTTTTAAGATGTTTTTTGTTTCATGTATCATGTTTCATGTATCATGCTGATGTCTTAAGAACCCCTTATATTTCATGTTTATCTGTGACTTTGAGGTTGTGAGTCTCTTTCATAGGTTCTTTAAATTTCAGTGTTCTGCTCATAGAGCAGTTTGTTTTTTTGTTCAAAACCTTGTTCATCTTCTTTTTACCTCTCTTTACATCTCAAAGGTACCTTACAGTCAGTATGTAAATAACAAATTTACCTCGCATCTCTAGCCACAACTACTTGAAAATAATAATAATAATAATTCTATCAAAAATCTCTTAGCTTTCCCAAATCAGCAAGATTCTGAATTTATGTTATTTTTTTGCATTTTTTTGCTTGAAGGTTGGCTAAATCCTTGCCTAATGTAGCCAGTGATAGGCAATACACTACTAAGATATGTTTGAAACATTTTCTGTAAAGTAAGCATGTGGCCCGCCTCACAGATGATTTCAGCTGTCCCTTTTACCAAATGTATTCACACACACAACATGTATCATGGCCTTTCCAGCCCTGATATTGACTTATCCACCCCTTACTACCGCTCTCCTAATTAAATAACATTTTTAGAGTTTTGGTAAGGGCTACACCTCTCTTTTAACACCAATTTCTGTTTTAAAGTAAATAATTCTAGCATTCATAAATTTAAAATGCCCTAATTTTCAGTTTTTTATATTGTGACTATTATCAAGTCTAATGGCAGGTTGGGCTGTCTCTTTCTTCTAGCTATGCCTTCTAGAATAAGTTGCCTTCAAAGCATGTTCAGCTGCGGAAGTGGACAACTTTCAGGAAAAATTGCTAAGCCTTGGGTATACGTGTCAGCAAATCACATTTTTGAGAACTGGAGCCCTAATATTTTTAAAAGTATAAGTTAAATTTCTATGTATAGAATGTGAATTGAATATCTGTATCTAACAACAACAGATGAGAAAATGAGCGAAAAGCTATTAAAAAGGTTCTCCTCACAAGACCAACCACTTTTGAGCTGGCATTGCCTATTAGTGTAGTGAGACTGAAAGCTATCATTTTGGGGAAGCACAAATAAAAATGGACATAGAAAAAGTCCTCTCTCAAGATCACACTAATTATATCCTACTTCTCCATCAAATGAGCTATACATGTCAATTTTCGTAGCACCCCAAGTGACAACATTACACAGAAGACATCTCTTAATACCTCAGGTTCACGTATAAATTGGAAATCTGCCAGAAGTATATGGTAGACACCTTGCTTTCTTACTGATATACAAAGCACTTTCAATATTACTGTGCAGGCTTATCATTTTTGAAGGCCTTGGGAACGCAGTTAATGGTGGAAAATTGGCATAACTTGATCCTTGAAATACCATCAAAAGTTGGCTTTCTTTATACAAATGTGTGTCATGTGGGAGGAAATGGGGTCTAAAAAGATTTTAAATAAAACGTGTCAACTTCATCTGTGACTAGGGGAGCATGAATATGAAATAGATTCAGCACCATAGAAGACAAGCAGAACAAATGGGGATGTAGGTATTTATTCAGAAAGGGCCTACACCTTTGTAATTGCATGTATTCTATGTTGCAGAAAAACACACTTTCAAATAATACCCAAATAAAGTGAGCAGTGTGGCTACAGTAAAAATAAAGTTTGCTGTTTGGCTAATTGGAATTGGATTTATGTTTGGAACTAGATTTCTCCCATGCTAATCCAATATATATAGCTATTTCAGTGCAACCTCTGACATGAGTCTCATTGGACAATATTGCTACAGAAGTATAATGGCTCAGACTAACATCCTCCACCAAGATGGTTTTGGGTCTTACATGTAAGTCTTTAATCCATTTTGAGTTTTTTTATTGTATGTGACGTAACAAGGTGATTCACTATTATTTTTTTTGCATACATCTGTCCAGCTTTTTCAGTACCATTTATTAATAGACTGTCTTTACCTCAATTTAAATTCTTGCTTTCTTTGTCATAGATTAAGTGACTCTATAGGCATGGATCTATTTCTGTTCACACTATTCTGTTCCATTGATCTATGTGTCTGTTTTAATGCCAGTACCATGCTGTTTTGATCTATGGCCTTATAGTATAATTTGAAGTCATGTGGGGTGATAGCTTCAGCTTTGTTCTTCTTTCTCAGGATTTCCATGACTGTATGAGGTCTTTTATGGTTCCATAAAACTATTAGGATTATTTGTTCTACTTATATGAAAAAGGCCATTGGTATTGTGATAGGGATTACATTGAATCTATAGATTGCTTTAGGTAGTATGGACATTTTAACTCTATTCTTTCTACCCATGAGCACAGTATATGCTTCCATTTGTTTGTATTTTCTTTAATTTCTCTCTTCAATGTCATAATTTTCTGAGTAAAAGACCTGTGTCTTTTACTTCCTTGGTTAAATTTATTCCTAAGTATTTTATATTTTTGATGCAAATGTACATGGGATTGTTTTCTAAATTCCTCTTTCTAATAGTTCTTTATTTGTGTATAAAAATGCAGTTGATTTCTGAATATTAATTTTGTATGCTGCTACTTTACTAAATTGATTGATCAGTTCTAGTAGTTTTTTGGTGGAATCTTGGGGGTTCTCTATATACAATTAATGTCATCTACAAATAATGGCAGTTTTACTTCTTCCTTACCCATTCAGGTACCTTTTATTATTTTTAATTGTCTGATTGCTGTGGGTAGAACTTCCAGGACTATGTTGAATAAACATGGTGAAAGTGGGCATCCTTCTCTTGTTCCTGATCTTAAGGGGGAGTGCTTTTAGCTTTTCCCCATTGTGTATGATATCAGCTGGNATTCACTATCCATCAGTCTGAGTGTGACTTGGTGGTACTTGGAAAGGTGGCAATCAAATACCTCTTATTCAGTTGTTTTAAAGTACACTTTTATGATTTTTTTCCTCCTGAAAAGCCCTTAAGTTGATTGTATCTCTTATCACAGTTTCTATGAAATCTTTAGATTTAATGAGCTTATTACTGGTTTAAGTAAGCTGCCACTGGAGAGCTGTCAACCTCAGATAATCTCACATGTTCTCATTTGAAGAACTCTCCCAGGAAATAGATGATCAAGGAAATGATTACCCTTAAAATACAAGTGTTTAGTGAAATTCTAAAGGGAGAATGTGTCCTTACTCCTTTATCAGTATCATTTTCTTAGACTAGACCATATCTTGGGCAATTAAATCATAGCTAAATATAATCAGATTGACATTAAAACATGGATAACATACAGATTCAGTTTTGCCAGCTCTTTATGTATCTAGCTTCAGTATTTAGGGAGTCCACATTGCCAAGCGAAAATTAGTAAAGCTGTGCCCAATCTTCAGGTACAGAAAAAAAAGGATCTAACAGAGGAATTCAATATATATATATATATATATATATATATATTTTTTTTATAGTCACTTATGCTTATTCTGCTAATTAAACAGTCATTTCAAGATTTGCAAAAAAAAATAAATAAGCACTATTGTTAGCTTTGCTTTATTTTAGGACATGTATAAAACAGAGAGAAACTTTTAACCTGTTATAGTGACTCAGTATGGTAGACAATCTTAAAAAGGAAACAAGTGGATGTTGTGACAGAGACAAGGCTTTTTTATATAACGCTTTAGACCCAAATCTTTTATTCAGCTTCTCCTTTGAACAGATAGCTAAAATAGGACAGCCA
This sequence comes from Hipposideros armiger, assembly GCF_001890085.2. NCBI lineage: Eukaryota > Metazoa > Chordata > Mammalia > Chiroptera > Hipposideridae > Hipposideros > Hipposideros armiger. The sequence goes on along the minus strand of NW_017732959.1, from coordinate 113,689 downwards.
CAATCCAGTTAAGTCATGGTCCAAAATATGTCATTATCACCTCATCTGTTGCCACTAGCTATATTCAAAGAATTAAGGGAATCTTATCTGAAGACCATAAGGCAAAAAATGACAGCCATTTCCACTACATTCCTCTTTGTCAACTCCATTGAAAGAGGCCTCTGCCTTTTTGTATCTGGTTCGTTGAGGCCATGTGGGTGAGTTAGGTAAATATTAGAAAACTTTTTCCATATTATCCAATTTAGCTAACTTAGAGGCAAGTTCAGGACCCCTGTATACTTTTACCAAAACACATAAATCCATCCTCAGCTGCTTTATATAGAAAATTTAATTCAGTTGACATCAATGGCAATGCAATGAAAAGTAATAAGTATTCACAGTATGATTACTATTTCTACAGCATCCTCTAGATATCACAGAGGGCAAAAAGTAAAAATAAATGGAATTTACATTAAAATAGAGAGGCATTCTAAAAGTAGACATACAGTTCCATACCAGAGGCTTTCTGAAAACAAAGAAACAAACAAAAACTNAGTCTACTTATAACTGACAAAAATGTTTTAATTGCAGTTGTCTAGCAAAGTGAATCTATGTATTTGAATTAATTTACTGTCATGTAGATTGATTCAGTCTAATTAAATTAATGAAGTAAAAAGAGAATATCCCCAACCTCTAATGAGAGGTATATGCTAACGTATTTCCAAGTACTATGAACAACTTGAGTGATAGAATAATATTTTACTTACACTGTCAGTATGAGTTTAGTGAGGAAAATAGAAGTGTAGGTTATTTTGAGTAAAAAGAAATGTTATACAGAAAATTAGATACCAACAACATTGTTCAAATGTCTGTAAGATCAGCCCAAACTGTCTCCAGCATAAATTCTGGAAAATTAAAATAACAGATTCACTGAGGGGACTGTAATCTGTGAGACAGCAGCCCAGGTCAGGAGATGAAGAGCATGTACCTTTAGTGGTACTCCCAAAGCTGGCATCAAGAATCCTTCCTTGTGCTACTATTGCGATTGCCTCTCAACATCCAATTCTGAACTGGAACTCTGTAGAAAAATTGGTATCAACATACTTGCCAGAAGAAAAGGAGCTAAACAAAGGACAGAGGATGGCTTCTATTTAATTTCTGATTCCCAATCTCATGAGAGTGTATCGAAGAGGTACACATTCATTTTCATCTAGAATCCTAGAGTGACATTCAGTTTTTAATAGGTTAGCCTTTGCAGTATGTGAAGATACCTTAGGAAATGACTGAATGAGAGATTTACAATACAAGGATATAATTACGTATTGCAATGTAAATGTCATCAAGGCATGAATTTTTACCTATTCTGTTCATTCTGTGTCCTCAGCCCCAAGAGCACTTACTGGCTCATAGTAAAAACTCAATAAATATTTGTTGAATTGGAGATTATTTTGTTGAATACCCAATGTCTATTGTATGGTACACACTCACTAAATATTTATGTATCAATATTATATTTTACCAAATTTTTGTTACGCTCCCATAATTCACAGCAAGCATATAACACNGGCCAGAGGCATGGAAAAACAAGCCAGGTTGGATGGCCTGAGGGCTCCTGGAAGGCTATGGGTGTGCTGCCGGCCCAATGCACTTCCCACACACTCCCCCGCCCCCACTTCTGGCGTCCCTCTAGGGCAGCGGTTCTCAACCTGTGGGTCGCGACCCCTTTGGGGGTTGAACGACCCTTTCACAGGGGTCCCCTAAGACCATCGGAAAACATATTTTCAATGGTCTTAGAAACCGAGACACCGCTCCTCTGTCTCCATGCTTTAATTATGTTCAATGTGTAACAATGAAAATACATCCTGCTTTATCAGATATTTACATGATGATTCATAACAGTAGCAAAATTACAGTTATAGAGTAGCAACAAAAATAATTTTATGGTTGGGGGGGTCACCACAACATGAGGAACTGTATTAAAGGGTCGCGGCATAAGGAAGGTTGAGGCCCACTGCTCTAGGGCATAATAGCATTTGGGCCAGTGTGGGCTCCCCACAACTTCCCTAGCACCCATGCACCTTGACTGACCTTTGGGGTGAGGCACCGCAGCTCTGTGACTCTCATTGTGAAAAGTCGAAATGTCCACAAGTACTAGGCTTGTGAGCCAGTCTTTGCAGAGGAGTCTGGAAGGAACGGCCGTCTGTTTGGAGGTACCCAGATGTGTCTGATCTCCGGACTCTCCTGGTGGCCCCTTAGTTCTCCCGAGATCCCGCGAGATCAGGCATTCTCTGTGGAAAGTGGCAGCAGCTGCGGCACTTTGCCTTGATTGTGTCGTTCTCTGCACCACAGCTGATGCTTCAGGCTGCTCCAACAGGACTGGCGTTTGCTCCAAAATCAAGGCCTCCAACTCAGGTATTTGAAATGAACTGTATCATTCTAGAAGTCATGCTGGAGGCCCTGGTAACCTGCTCTGTTATCTGATATAGGTCACAGTTGAGAGGCCTTAACAATTGAAAACCTGACTTTTTTTTTTCAGGGTGACCCTGTGCACTTTTGTGTGGATGACTAGGTGTTAACTTGCCTCCCTGATGGCAAAAATGATATGCATCTTACATGAGCTTGCAGAGGTCTTCAAGTAATTAGTTAGGTAAACACCACCTGTAGATCAGCTAGCCCTCAGGTGACTGGAAAGATCTCTTCAAAATGAGATCTTGGCTATTTAAGCGTCTTCTAAAAGAACACTAACGCATTATATATGTGCACCCTATGTGTAGTTATTCCTTTATTGGAAAAGTTCTAATGGAATGTGTTTGTGCCTTTCATTGAAATTTTCAGGGATAGGACTTTGGCGCTGCAAGGCAATCAGGTTAGTCTCAACTTATTTTCCAGGATTGTTATGAGTGATGGAATTGTCCTAGATTGCCTCTTTGTGAGCCAAGGTACAGTGCAGGCATTGCTAAAACAACCTTCTCAGTATGCATTGATGCTTTGAGAAAGGTTTGGAAAGGTTAGTACAGAAATCTAATGAGAAAGTCACATGGCTTTTTAAGGTAGACTCTGGAGCTTTATGGGACTTGTTTAGCTGATTTGGTACCGGATACTGAGGGCAGTTTTGAGGTTAGTACTCAAGTTGGCCTCATCTTGCTACATGGAGACTCTGATAGTAGCTTTAAATGCATGTTACAGGAGGCAATTGAATGGATTTGGTCCCAGTCTCTGTAGAACACATTAATCAGAACAGTTAACCAAGTGGCATGCTCATGAGACAATGAATGCTACACGTGTCTCTCATGTTTCATGTTTATTTATTTCTTGTAAACAAGATGCTGATTGCCGTCTTTTTTGTGGGGAGGAGTCCTCTTTTCAAAAATGTGTGCATAGTGTGCAGCCTTGGAAGCTATAATGTTTCCCTTCAGAGGAAATAACAAATACGCTTACTCTCTAGTATGAGACGTAAATATCAGAGAAGAGGGTTCCCTAAGCTCCATATTCCTTTTCTGTAACACAGTCCAATTTATGTGCTGGCTTCCATACCTGCCCATTCCCACTGCCCCTGCAGGATTTGGAGACAAGGTGAATGAAATGTAAGTATGCTAATACTCATGTTGATTTCTGCACCATGAATGATCAAGTCCATGGTCTTGGACCTGGAGTTTCATGTCATTAGCCAACATCATGAAAATACGGAGGCTAACACATTAGTTTCTGAGTAAGGTAAACTCTCAGGCCTTTCATAATTCTTGACACCTGGGGTCATTTATAGACTACATATTTGTCTTGAAAAAATGACATGCTCGTAATTAAATTGTGCCTTACTGAATATTGAACTATATTTCATGCTGAGAATCTCTTACATGTGTATATAAATATATGAAGAATGATAGCATCATCAGACTATGAATTATAAAGTTACACAACACTTTCAAAACTCTAGATGCATCAATTAGCAATAACAAAAAGCATACTTCAACCCTTATATGGTGACACAATATTTTGCTACCTCGTTAAGACTGAATGTTAATAATATAATCTTTAATCTTTCCCCAGGCAACTTTATTTAATATCAGAAGCTTTCTCTAGTTAAAAACTTATGGAAATTCCCAAGAAAGGGATCTAGTATTTATGCAGTTTTATTAAAATGAAGGTCAGGTTTTTAGCCAAAGATTGATTAGGAGCAGGCTGCCAGCCCCTGGAAACCTTTGTTAACTTAGATCCATTATGGAACTGATTCGCAGCAGGAACTATATGTAATGAGCCCCATCTGCAGTATCTCCTCCCCCTTCACCTCCCCATAATCTGCATATTTGGTTTCATAGAAATTGTCATTTTTCTTGGTCGACTGCCAATTTGCTGCAGTAATGAAAATGTTCCAAATTAAATGCTACTACCAGGACAGGATGCCCATATAAAAGATAGTGACTATAGACTGTCTAGTGCTTAGATAGCACAGCTCATAACAAAGGCGTNATTTTGGAACTCTTTTTCTGGAATGGGCATCAGAACTGTCTTCATATTATCCTTGATGTCCTGAATGTCATCAAAATATATTCCTTTCAGTATTTCTTTTATCTTTGGGTACAGAAAGAAGTCGTTCAGGGCCAGAGTCCAGATCAGGTGAGTAGGGAGGATGTTCCAATACAGTTATTTGTTCAATGACTAAAAACTCCCTCCCAGACAGTGCTGTGTGAGTTGGTGCATTGTCGTGATGCAAGAGCCATGAATAGTTGGTGAAAAGTTCTGGTCGTCTAACTTTTTCATGCAGCCTTTGCAGCACTTCCAAATAGTAAGCTTGGTTAACTGTTTGTCCAGTTGGTACAAATTCATAATGAATAATTCCACTGATATGAAAAAAGGTTAACAATATTATTGCAACAAGTTCGCAAACTTGTCAGACCTCTTATACTGTGCTTCTATTTATACCATGTCTTTACATTGGACCTTTATTCCTAATTTTATGTTGATTTCTTGTACTATTTCTTGCTTAATTAAAATCATATAGTATTTCTTAATCACATATAAACCAATGTATCTAACATATCTACAAAAAATTCGAAAATGTTCAATATATAGTTGATATCAGTGATTTTTAACTATATGATTTGTTTAATAGTTGAACAAATTATATAATAGCTTGGATACTAGCTCGCTCAAATATCTAAAAAAGTGAGGGAAAATGCAGAATTGGCTATATTAGAAGAAAAATCACAGAGTATCCTAAAGTTTTATATGTGCCTGTTAAGTGGACTATATGAGGTTTCTTTTTGAGACTAGCTGAAAATTGATGAAGTTAATTTCATAATTAGGACTTTTAAGGTGGTTCTTCTTAGGTGTATTTTATGAACACCCTTTCTATGAGTAGATCTACCAAAAAATAACTTAAAATTGAGAGCAGTCATGTAAAGACCTGCATCTCATATCTCAGTCTTAGAAATTCATAGCACATATGAGTACTTCAAATGGGTCTCTGAAATTGTATGAAATAACCTACTTCATTTTTTAAACTATGGTTTTCCATACTTTTCCTGNGAAAAGATATACCCCAGATTTGCTATGGATGTACAAAGCAATAATCAAAGGGAAAGACTGGCAATAACCACCACAATGACAAAAGACAAAAGCAAACCAATCAACCAACAATGAACCATAATCTTTCCTATCCCCACTCAATGCAGATGTTTAAAACCAAGCGCAACAGGAATCGATCTGAAGCACTGAAACAATGTATTTGATTATATATGAGAGAGAAGAGAATGGCGGTAATACCAAGCTATTGATATTTGCTGGTTAAGCACTCAAGATTTGAAAGTTCATAAAGACAAGGATAGCCCTGCCTTTTGGGGGAAGCGTCAGGGGAGATTCTCTCGCAGTGGGCAAAATTAGCGAGACTGCCTACCACTGAGTTAAGCCCAAACTTGTAGGTTAACAATCACAGTTTTTCACAGCTCATTCAACAGATAAGATGTAACTTCCCTTAGTTCCTGACAAAGAAAATAAGGTTTCAGTGGAACTTTAACTGAAAATATGAAGCAAAACAAGGTAAAATAAAATATCAGAGTTAAAAGAGAGAGTTGTTTTCAGTAATTAAACATGGTTTATTTAAAATAAAGACATTGAATTATAAATATTTATGGCTAGGAACAAAAAAGTCCTTCTGAAATTTCAATTATACACACGTTAACCCTTTTTTCCCCTCTCGACACCTATGTCTCATCCTCTTTTCTTTTTTAATTTTTTTTTTGTTTTTATGATTCTGTGTACCTATTGACCTATTTTTCAGTGTAATGCAAAAGTTCTTACTCGTTTTCATTTTAAACTATTCTGATAAACACATCCATTGAGGTGTTTTGTTTTGATTTTTAATTTTAATTAAAGTATTTCTCAGTTCTAGAATGTACATTTAGTTGTGTAGCATAGATGACAGTTATAACAGTTCGCTGAAGAAACTCTCAATAGTCATTCGTTTCCTTGACGATAGTAAACGGTCATCTTAACATCAATGAATCTAGGTATATTTTGGTACCTAAGACAAGGCAGATGTATGTTTGCTTTCTGGTAGGTCTGTAAGGGCACTAGTAATAGTGAATCAGCTTTATGCACACATTATATCACTAATTAGAAAGTTAGGTAAATTTAGGTTAAAAGGCATCAGTTTCTGCAAAGTGGTTTATTGCCAAGTCACCCTTACTGTCCAGGTGGAACTTTTCAGGGTTAAATTGCAATTTGTGAATGTGCATATGTGTTTGTGGGGTAAGGAAAGAGGCTTCTCACAGGAGTAAAGATGAATAGGTCTTTCTTTTGCAATCTCTCCTAACTCATGTTTATATGATAATCAAGTATTTAATTATAACATGATTGTGTATACCTAAAACTCATGTTATTTTTGTTAAAATTCACATACATCCCTTTTTTAGAAAACTGTGAGTGGGTCATTTTCTCTGTTATTTATTCTTTTTGATCTTTTTAAAAATTTAATTGTAAACAACAGGACTGAATTTTTCCACGTATATGACACATATTGAACAATATATTTCAAAACTTCAGTTGACTCAGAGCTGACTTTATTTTTAATTCAAAATGCAGTTCATTTATGAGGACCACATTGGTAGGATGAGCTGTATATTTTAACTCAGATTTTTTTATCATAATTAAAGATAAATGATTCATTCACCAATTGTATACTAATTTTAATAGTCAAACTATAATATATGGCATAGAAAATAATCTTATTAAATAACTTTGCTGACATTGTGAAATTTTGAACTGAGAGCCTAATAATAATAATAACTAATAAAGTCAGAGCCATTCCAAGCATTTTACCATGTAGAGTAATGGATCATATTTCATACTGACTATAATCCTATGACATATTACTAGTTTCATTTTGCCAATTAGGAAATCAAGGTTTAAAGGCGTTATATAATTTTTCAAGGTCACATACATAATGTGTGGCAGAGCCCAAGGCTGATATTTCGAATCAGTGTTACATTGGACATGATTTGATGCTTTTGTTGAAGTAGTCCCAGAATAAATTCTTTTTCTGTGTATGTATTTCCTTGAGTATTCTAATAACAACATCAGTCAAATAAATTAAACTTAATTGATTGCCTAAATGCAGGGATCCCTGTTTTCAGCCTCAGATTTCAACAAAATGTGTACATCTAATTGTTACTCAAAAATTATTTGATGAAAACCTTTTAGGTCATTTAACGTCTCTTTAATATGGGCATTTGTAGCCAATGATGAATACCTTCTTTGAATAAAGGCTCATGATTACATGGAAAATAAGGAAAGATCATGAGGGCTCATTTCCAAACACTTGTTCTTCTCAATTCACATATTGTTTAATGGGTTCTTGATAATTAACTATACCTGAGAGAAAAGGTTAAAATGAGGATGTGGCTTATGAGAAACCGTTTTATCCCTCTAATCTAGCGCTTCCCCAAATATCACATTTTGTTACTTCAAATTTTCTAAAAGCTAGATTTGTTTTCCAGATTCATAAAAAAATGAAGTTGCCTTTGATAGGATCCTTCAATGCAGGTACTAAAAGTTTTAATTAGCATGGAAATTGCTTTAGAAATTAAATAACAATGAACCAAAGGTGTTTAGAATTAACTGGAAGTATGTGTTTATTGCTTTTAGAGACCTTTACATCACAGCAAATGCATAGTAACTAATTGGCTATATTAAAACTGTAATTATTATTTTCTGCTGAAGTTATCTTCATTAAAATAATCTTCAAAAGGAGGGAAAATAACCACGATATCCAATGTTCTCCTTTCTATTTTTTTATAATACAAGATAATAGAAACAATCAAATATTACCTCCTTTTTCTTTTTTCATCTAATTAGTAGAGTGAATTTTATATTTAGCATTTCCTTGCATGCCTTTATACTGTTTCTATATCTGAATGAAAAAAAATGTATTTTGGAGAATACTTATTCCACATTGTAATTTTTCATTCAACATCATGGTTTTAGACTTTATCTATTGCGATATATTTTATATATCACTTAAATTCTGCATATGATTTACTGTGAAAAATATATTTTATTCATCCATTTTCCTATTGTACTAAGGTGTTCACAACTTTTGCTTTTGCAAGCAACATTCCAATATNCCTCTGTTTTCATCATGTAATGGCAATAGTAGTATTTGGCAAGAATCTTCATATTTAGGGAAAGGGGTGGTTGCTCTTCCTACTATCACCGATTTTTATGACCCACAAATATGAGCTCATACATTATTATGTATAGTTTGATACATTCACAGAGTAACAAAATATAATCACTTTTGGTATTCAGTCTCCCATAAATTGATAATTATATTCTTTTAAAGCTTTGTTACCCCATGATCTTGAATATTCTAATATTATATATAACTGATCTTACTTATAATGCACTTAGTAAAGCAGAACCACAAAGGGAGGATGGCAAAGAGTGTGTTTTAGAGTTTAAATCATAGCTATTTGCTAATTTTCTGTAAAGATTGTCTACGAGTTTCTTAAAAAGCAATTTCCAGAACTCTGTCTTTCAGAATCTGGGCTTTACTTCCAGGAGAGCAAATAAGCATGCCAATTTCTGCTTACTGACCTTTCTCACTAAATCATTTCTTGGTAGAACTAAAAATCATGTTGAGAGGCAAACAAGATGAAACATAGGCTAATCATTATACTTTAACTCTTCCTAAAAAGTAAAAAGTCAGGCCCTGCTAAAAGGTTTTGTGATAAAGAGCAAAGCATTGACAGAGAAATAGTTGTGGTTTTTAGCCTACATACGCAAATTTTTTCAACTCTAATTGCAAAGAATTGAAGCTACATGATGACCTTTATTTTTATTGCTCACTGGCCTTATGCATCTTAAGTTTTCATTTCCAGTCTCAATTTATTCATGGATTTTTTTACAGAGATATCAAAGAGAGTATAGGGTAATATTTTCAGTGCATTCCACAGATAAAATTACAGCAACAATAGAAATTCTTAAGTCAGACATTATTTCTCTCTGAAATCTCTTCTTCTACCTCAGTGCAAAGTGCTAAGACAGTGACTAATGCTACCACCCACAAATCATCGGGTTCAGAAACCTAGATGTGATTACTAATTCTTCTCCCTCACCCGTGATAGTCAACAAAGTCTTATAATCAACATTTCAAACTGATTTCTAATACATTTATTCCTCTTCCTCAAGTCAGCCACCACATATGTTCAGTTTCTCATCATCTCTAACCTTGAATTTTTCAATATTTTCTTCACTTGTCTTGCTCTTTTTATTCTATGTACCGCACCAATCTTTCCTGCCACTAAGCAGATTTTTTTAAATGTTCACTAACTCCTTTATACTACTACTGTAGAAACTTTCAGGATTCTCCATGTCACAGTTGGAGACTGCAGCTTTTATTTCTATATAAAGAGGACTTCCCAGTCTGGTCATAGCTGCATCTGTGCTTGAAGATGCCTTGAGAATCCAAGCCGTGATCCAAAACTGGCTGCTGCTAGTGCTGGGCTTAGTGATGCCCAGCCAGAGGTATGGGACATTGCGACTGTAGATGCTGCTTTTTTGTGTGTTGTGAACCTTTGAGAGACTTTAGGAAAGTCTACAGCATGAGCCCAGACAGGCGGTTTGTATGAAGAAATTGGCTTGGGTGTACCCAAAAGTTGGGTGGCATGGGGTCTCAGGGAGAATGAACGATGTTAGCCAGATTGATGGAGACTCAGATATGGCAGGTGCTTGTGTCTGCATGATGAGAAAGGGGAGCGCTCAACAAAGAGGAAATGGCTTCTGCCAGCTCCTCCAGGAGAAAGCTACTGCTCCAGACCTTGTCCTGGAGTCAGACAACTCAGTTCCTTCCTGTATGCCTTTTTCACCTTTCGAGCTGCTGCCCCATGCTGGAGCTCAAAGTGAGTGAATCAATCAGCAAGTGAGTCTGTGTACAGGCCTTTTAAGATGAGCACCTATGAGTGCAGCCACCCTCTGTCCCACTCAGCCACAATCTCCACTGTTTTTCATAGCTAGAAATGATGGGAAATTTTCCCTTGGTACTGGATCCCTGGGCTTGGGAGCCTGGTGTGGCACTGGGACCTGTCACTCCTCTTTGGGGGACCTCTGTAGCTGAGAGTTCCTTCCTGATTTTTAATGGTCACATGTGGATGTGGGCAAGCCCGTTCTGTGTCTCTGCTCTTTCTTCCAGTCTTGAGGCAGCTACTTATGTATGTCTGTATTTGTAGGGCTTTGGTTCAGCAACACTTCAGGTGGTTCTCAATGATGGTTGGTTTGTAGTTTAGTTGTAATTTTGATGTCCTG
>NW_017732959.1:63906-95120 GCF_001890085.2 Hipposideros armiger | reverse complement strand
AGCCCAGCATCCATATTCTTTAGGTTTGTTAGTTCAGAGTGAGATCCTAGTTCCAAATTCCAGGGGACAGAAAGATGTGAGCCCTAGATCCCTGTTAAAGGGAAGAGAACACTGATGATAAGATAGTCACAAGAGGAACTGTAAAAAAAAGCAGATTCCCAGGTTCAATTGTGGATATTTGTTTCTGTAAGTCTCAGTTGAGGTCTGAACAATATTAATTATTAATTATATTCATTATTCTTAATTATATTCATTTAGAGAACAATGTATGGATAATAAAGAGAGAGTAGAAGGTAGAAATCTAAAATGGCACCCAAGTTGAAGATATATACACACAACTTCTCCCTTATTCAGCCAAACACAAGAAACTCTTGTGTAGGGAGTTTACAAAATAATTAAGGGAAATGGTGACTTCAGTCCTACAACCACAAGGATATAAATTATTCCAGTAATCTGTGACTGCTGTAACAACTGCAAACTAGGAGGCTGAACACAACAGAAATTTATTGTCTCACAGTCCTGGAAGTCAGAAGACCAAAATCAGTATCACTGGGTCTCCCTCTGTCTTTCTCTTGATTGCAATAGGACCAACTGGTTTAAGGTTTCAAGATACTTAATTATATCTACAAAGACTTTTCCACATAAGATTCCCCATATTCCTAGGTTCCAGTGAGTAGGACATGGATAACAGTTGGGGGCCATTTTTAACCTACCACGACCAGTGAGCTAGAAGAAGACCCCAAAGCCCAGGTGGAAACTGCAGTCCCAGACAACAGTGGTTTCAGCCTAAGGAGACCTAAGCGGAGAATCCAGTTATCCCATGTCCGGACTTCTGACCTCCACAATTGTGAGCTTATAAGTAAATGTTTTACGTTTGCTAAGTTTGTGATTGTTACACAGTAGTAGAAAGCAAATACAGTGATGATGGAGATTTTCAAGAAGTGGTTAGGCTATGATATTTCCCTCCTCAAAACTTCTTCTTTTATGTTACCCAATTCAATAAAAAGCAGCTTCTTTCACTCAAAATCGCATTGTACTTCCCTAATCTTTAAATCTCAAGCCTTCTCTATATGACTGCCTCCACAGCCTTCATTCACATGATTACCATTTTCACCTGTGTTGTTTAAATACATTAACATCAGCTTGTATTCCATCCAACTCAAACATATTCTTAACAAGCCTGACAAAATGATACATCTAAATATCAACTCTAATCCTGTCACATTCCATTTGAATATATTTTAGTACCTCCATACAGAAGAAAAAAAAAAAGGAATCCAAGCTCCTTATCATGAATATATACAATTTGCATATATTTTTAAAGTGAAACAGGGATATGTTGTTCTTTGTACAAAACCACTGTGATCTCCTAGCATTTGAGCCATTATCTTCTGTAGTTAAATGTGCTTTCGTGGGAAAATGTGAGAGCCCTGTGTGAGCTTGTGCACACGGCACTCTGCCGTTTTCCCACTTTCCTCCACCTCTCCACACACTCACCTGGCTCACTGTCCAACTTTCATGTTCCAGTCACAAATAACCTTCCCTAGAATCTGCCTGTGCTACCTCCAGACTGAAATAGTCACCTCTCTATTGACATCATAGTTACACTGCAGCCCTCCCTAAATATTTGTTTACCTAAGCGCCATGTAATTGTTTTATTCTCCTAGCAATTCTCTGCCTAACACAGCACTTGGCATATATAATAGTTGTTTTTCAGTAAACGTTTGTTAAGTGAAGTGAATAAATAAGTGGATATCTCCTAATATATGTTATATATGTTTGTTCTTTTTCTAGTTGATTTTGAAAGAATGTTTAATTTATGAAATGTCAATCCTTTTACTCTTGTATATTTCTCAGCTATTTTCAAATCTGCCTTTTCAGTGGATTCATTCACAGTGTATTATACTGGTTTGTTAGGTCAGATTCCTATAACTGTGACATACAAGCAGGATGGTATTCCCTTTGCCTACATAGCCCCAGCATCTAACAAGAAGTCCTGTGCATATTAACTATGTAATACAAATCTTTGCTTCAGAAATTCAGGGATTTATAAAGGAACCAAAGAATGAATAAAAGAAGGACAAGGAGCAACAAACTGAGTGATTTGGGGGAAATTTGAGGTTAAAGAAAACTAGCATGTAATGTGTTTGGATGTTGGACGTATGAGCACTTTTTTGTTGTGTGCTTTGCCTGTTTATTTTCATTTCTTTTTAAAATGCGTGTTTAAGGGAGGGAGCAGGCTTCATTGGAGAGTGAGAGATTGAAAACAGCGGAATTTATACCTGAGAGACCAAGTTAACCAAAAAAATGCAGAGGGGCATAATTAAATGCATAGAAGGGGATACTCTTCCCTCAATAAGTTTAAAGGTGGAAAAGAAAACAAAAAAAAATGAGGGAAGTTTCAGTGGATGGCTCTACTTTTTTCTGAAACAAGAAGCAAGGTTATCTGTCCAGAGTAGGAGGTGCTGGTGGGACTCCTTGCTTAAGGAAGGGTGTTTGGTAAAGATATAAAACACTTTCTTTGGGGCCGGCCGAGTGGTGCATTGGTTAAGAGCTGGCTTGGGACGCCAGAGAGCCCCGGTTTGGATCCCACATATGAGGGCCTGTGACACTGCCCTCTACAGCTAAGATGCTGAACAACAGCTCAACCTGGAGCTGGGCTGCCATGAGTCGCGAGCGATGGCGTAGGCTACAGCCCCTGCTGCAGTGGGTTGCCATGAGCTACTGTGTGTAGCCAGCAGCCAGTGTGAGTGGCCAGCAGCCGTGGTGAGCGGCCGTCCAGAAGTCGGTGACTGATCTGCTTCGCCCGGGAAGAGCGCAATGATGGTGCCAGCTTGGGCCAGTGAAGCAATGTCCTCCACAACTAGACTGAAGAACAAAACAACAGCGACTTGTCTGTTCCCTTTCCCCTGATTCCCCAATAAAAATCTTTAAAACAAAAACAAAAACACTTTCTTTGGCCAGAATGAACTCAACACCTGGAGATTAAGGACAAAAGAATGGAGTCTGAGTTTCAGATACTACCTGTAAAATTGTAAAGAGCAAATTTCTACATTCCCCCTAAGTCTCTGCATTTAGTCTTCAAACAAATCCTTTCTGCTCATGTTTGCCAGATTAAAATAATAAAATATAGTTTTCCTCATATTGTTTCTTAAGATAAAGTCTGCGTTCTGATATTGCTATAAACATTTATAAGCATTTATAAGTCAATTACTTAATAAATATTCTAAAATAAATAATAAAGATAATAAATATATATTTAATTTATCTCACTAGTGTGGTTTATGTGAAACCAAAGATTGTCTCTCTCTCTCTCTCTCTTCCTCTCTATCTCTCACACTCACACACACACGCACATAGACACATACATTTTATTAGTATTTCTTATAAAATATTAATAAGCTGTACTAATTAAAATATGTTTAATATAAGTCTAAAGAAAATAGGGAATATTATAAAAGTTAACTTATTGCTCAGGAACTGTGCATTTTTCATAATTGGTGCCTAAGTGTATGATTATATAAGCTTCATTGAGTTATCCACAATTCAACTTTCCAAAAACTTTTTTGGACAGGACAGGATGCCATTTAATCAAGGGGCTGAAGGGAAATAGCAAAATGTTTGGGGATGAGCCTTGGCAAACTCAAAGATTGATATTTGAGTTGTGGAATATTTGCACCAGCGGATGTCAATGCTATGTCTCCCTATACTGACTCTAGATGTAAAAAGCACTTGAGCCCAATATATTGATTAAATTGTAAATGATATTACAATATTAGAGTGATTGGGACAGGGTTAAGTCATTTTATGTTATTCAGTCATGTTTCAACCAAATTTTCTAATCTGCATTTTATTTCTGGGTGTTTGACTATTGTGGGATATTTTTTGCGCCTACTCTACAGTGATAATTATTCCCATCACAACGAGCAGCACTTTCTTTTATCAAGACCTTAACAACAGACTCAGTGTTACAATTCCTTCATTAAAACTGCTAAGTAAAATTGCCAATACTTGCTTTATCGACAAGGATTATAAAGCCGTTATTTTTCACTTAGGAAAAGTTTCTTGTGAAAAATCAACACTTTCTTAGAATTTAAAAATATGTATGTATTAATAGATTGAAATAATGTTTTTACAATTGCTATTCAAAATACTGTCCCATAGAAATTCTAGAACAGTTGGATTTAGCAAACCTGTCTCATAGAACATTTAGGTAATTCAAATCATCTCGCTGAGCTGAAATGATCTAAGACTGTGGAACTAAGTAAAACTCAAATCAGTGAGTAAATGGTCCATACTTAGGAAAAAGCATGCAGATAATAAACATTTGATGGAAGCATTTCAGGTATAAGAAGTGTTTAAAAGACAAGCTACTTATGAATTATTTCAATTAATATTCATGAGTAAATACCATCAATGACAAGATGTTCATTATTTTTCAACAAATCATTATGCCACCATGCTGCTGGTTGTTGGGGAAACAGTAATAGGAAAAGCACAGTCTCTGCCTTTGTTGCCAACAATTGCAATTCTAGGGTATAATTGTAATATTTCAGAAATTACAAATAGCTGATTATTGCCATAGCATAAAGAGTAAAGGATTGTGGCAGGAGCTGGGACTGGGTAGATGAGCAAAAACTCCATAACAAAAAGCCTTATGTAAAATAAAAAGATCTTGATGTAGGACTTATTCTAAGGGTAATGTACACTTGATAGTTAGAAGAAATATGTTAAAATTAAAATATATTTACTATAAGGATAAAAAAGGTGTATGTACTTTGGATGCATTCCTTCTATAGACAGAAATCAATGCACTTATTTTAATTAAAGAAAATAGTTTATGTGTATATTATAACATAAATGGAGTACTCACATTATTATGCATAGCATACATTTAGGCATATCCATATATAGTATATAATACACATCATTATCAGAAAATCAGGAAGAAAAATCTAAAGGTCAAATGGAAATATCAAGTTTTATTTAAAAATAAATGGTGTTAGAGACAAATACATACTACCAAAGTTGTAAAGCTAGAGACTGAATTAGAATCCTTATTGTATTCTTTGTAGTAAAATAAAATCCAATAATAAAACCAATTTAACTTAAAGGACAAAGCGTAAAATTCAAATGTGAAAATGGAAGCGACAGAAAATACAGTAATACCTCAGTTTGTGAGTATAAATCTTTCTGGAAACAACTGCTCATACTGCAAGACGTTGCTCGTTTACCAAGTTAAAATGTATTATTAGGTTGGTGCAAAAGCAACAGCGGTCCTTGCCATTATGAGTAAAGGCAAAAACCGTTACCACTTTTGCACCAACCTAATAGAAATGCTTGCTCGTCTTGCAGAACACTCGCAAACTAAGTACTCGCAATCCAAGGTTTTACTGTAATTAGAAAACAGCTTTGAAAACTGCCTTTAATGCAGTTTTTCTTGTATATGACTTAAAATCTTGTTTCACCAAGAGGAAAATATCTTTCAAAACCTAAGGAACAATTGAAGTAACAATCAGAAATCAGTTTCTCTATCAGTTCATATAATAAGAGTCAAGAAATGAATTATATTGAATCAATTTACAGAATAACAAGATATTGAGAAGCCATTAATAATGAGAAAGATGGAGAAAATTTTAAAGTTTAACTGTAGAAATAAAGGATTGATTACATCAATAATCTATATTACCGTAAAACAACAAAAACTGAGTAGATGAGTAACAACAAAGAATATTAAATAAAGAAGAGTTATATCATTTTTCTCAAAGGTTATCTATATTTTCATGATTGAAAGGACCACAAGTAATAGAATCAACATGATCTTAAAGGTGTTTGAAAAAATTGGGCCACACCCATTGTCATATGCATTGCCTTACATAGCAGCCACTGTGAGCTCAAACACAGCAAGCTGACACAGAAGAGAGAGCACATGCCCAAGAGAACTGTGGGGATGAAGGTGTGCAAATGCAGCACAGGGAAAGAGGGCACCCGTGTGATTAAGAGGAACAGCAATCCCTCTATTAACAGAATAGGAATCAGTTGATTTAGCTGAAATAACTTTCCCTTCTGTCATTCTCCACTTACTTGGTCGTGTATCTCTCCCAGTTAAAGGAATATCAACCTTGGGGAAAAAAAGTCACTCTTGCTTCAAAATAAGCACTTCTCTCTTGTTAAAACATCCATAATGAAAACAATTGAGGCAAGTTCAATAATAAGACATTGGTATGAGATTGTAAATATTGCCTGATGTTTTAACTTTCTACTTCCAGATATATTTTATCTTTTCCCAAAAGGAGGAGATCTACAAGGGCACAATTCAAATTTAATAGAGCAGGAAAAGGCTGTATGTTTTTAGGTCAGATCGCCATGCCTGAAAACAGTTTAATGTCCTTAATTAACTTACTTTTATTTAATGACCCCTGATTAGTATCCTGCTATGCTCAAGGTACATACTTCTTGTGTAGGTTTTTAGCTTTATATTAAAACAAAATTTTAATTAACTTAATTACTGTTCAATTCACATAGAAAAGTAGAAGAATTATTCATCATTTGTTGAGGCAGACTGAATGAAGAAGCATGGGACTGGAGTTAAGAAACTTAAATTTAGTTTAAACACCATCTGTAACCAAGTGTCAATCTTAGTGGAGGTTCTTCTCAAGCGTTAGTTAAGAGGCTTGATAATATAGTGTTAAGAGCAGAGTCTCAAGCTAGACTGTATAAGTTTATATATTTTCTCCATAACTAATCAAATAGATTTGGAAAAAAAAATTATTCTTTGGCGTCAGGTTCTTTATATATAATATAAAGTAATAATAGTAATAACATCTATGTTATAGAGTTAGATAACTAGAATACCTGCCTCCATATTTGTTATGAGAGGCAGTTCAATTTCTTCATAGAAATTGCTCTTGAAGGTGTTTTCCCATAAGCATCTGTTTACTCTTTCCTGTTTTTATTAATGTGATCAAAACAAGGGCATCTGAAAACTCTCCATAGCTATAAGCAATATTTTGAGTGTAGTGCAATGTAGGGAAGACATCACAAATGTTATCACATTTTCAGAAGGCTGTATGTTTTAGTTATTGCTGCTGGATAACAAACGACCCCAATTCAATGGTGTAAAACAAGTTTCATAATGTTCATGGGTCCTGCGGAGTAGGAATTCTGACAGGGCACAGCAGGCATGGCTTGTGTGTGTGCCATGATGCTGTGGCCTCAGCCGGGAAGATCTGACTGACTGAGGCTGCTCTGGTTACAATACTTATGGAGCACAGTGTCCTAATCTTATTGTGTAAAGCAGCACGCTTTTTAATCTGCTCACAGATTCTGTGTTCCATGCATTCAGAAAGGAAGCTACAGCTAGAAAGGCTCAAATGGCAGAGAAGATCTGTTTCAGGAATAGGCTGAAGGATCTATTTCCAAGATGTCTTAGTCTCGCCCACATCTGGAACCTGGGCTGGAATGGCTGTAGGAGGAGCTCAGTTGGGACTGGGAACCAGAGAGCCAACATACGGCTTCTTGATTGGCTTAAGCTTCTCACATCATGGTGGCTGCATTTTAGAGGGACAATAGAAGAGGGCTTTCATGGAGAGGAAGCGTCTTGACAGAACCAGGTGGCCTTGGCAGTCACATACTCACTTCAGCTGTACTCTGTTGGTCAGAGCAGTCACAGAATATACCGGATTCAAGGAGATGGCTTTGTACTCCACCTCTCAATGACAGGATGTCAAAAATTTCAAGGGTAATTGTTTTAAAACAATTATCACACAATTTTATATAAAATAGAAAGAACCACTCTCGTTCTTCCTATTTCTAAGAGTTTATGCAGACTGCTTCTTAAATTTATAGTCAAAATGAACATTAAAATTTTTAAATAATTTTAAGCCCATAATAACATTCTTTTCATCTTAAATTCCTCAACTTGTTGAAATGTAAACTCATCAGTGTTTCTTAAAATCAGCTTATTCTCTAGACCTCTTTTTTTTTTTTTAATCACAATTTTGTTAGGACCCGAAACAGTGACATTCTTGACAGTTATCTAATTATCTACCTCCATATTTTTTCTATCATCAAATATTTTCAAATCTTCCTTTATAAAATTTATTACAAATGATTTTGTCATTCCATTTCCATTTAACAATGGTTCAAATCTATATCATATTTTATGGGATTATTAATTTTTTTCCTGTTCACGCAGTCTTTGATCATTCCACTCTGTCAACTGATCCTCCACCTTGCAAAATGACTTGACCTAAAAACAGTGCACTGTAAATAATAAGCAGTGATTAAAGAGCTTTGATTTATTCCAAAGTTTACAGAATTAATTTAGGAATTCTTTTTTTCAGGGCACTTTTGCTGGAAGCTTTGTGTCTAACCTTGCAAGTTCTGTTATTAATATATGATGGGAATGATTATTTGACTGGGCATTTGGGAACAGATACAGACATAAAACCAGAGAAAATACAAGCCATAGCCCCAGGCTCCTGCAGAATCAAATTTACCTCCGTTGATATTTTAAGGCTACATTGGTGCTGACCTTGAGTTGAAAGAGAGGCTACTCTCAGAACAGCAGAATCATGGCCAAATGGAGCCCAGTTGACAGCAAGTTTAAAATCCACTGGTTTAAATTTGTCCAGATGAAAGTCCTACATGTTCCACTCAAGCTATGTTTGTCTGCACATTGTTCTTTTACAACAAAACCTACTCAGAATCCTTATTTTTTTCCTTACATTTTTCAATACACATGAAATCTCTCCTCCTTTTCTTTTTAGAAAGCCAGTGTTTCACACATTTGTGTAAATATCGGAAGTTTCTTAATCTTAGGAAATTTGTTTTAAAATGCATGTTTTTAATACCAACCCCAGACCTATTAATTCAGGTATGGGACTGGGGCCAATAGTCTGTATTTTATCAACTGCAAATCTGAGGTTTTTATTGACCTCAGAAGTTTCTGTCTAATGGGGCTGACCAATGCCAGACAGCTATTAGGAGAAAAATGTTCTGAAGGTAACTTAGTATGCCTCCACTCAAAATGAAGTTCAATGATCAATTTAGTAAGAATCCATCTACATCTTATGAATATAAAATTGAATGTTTCATCACCTGTCCTTTTTAAATACTTTCTAAGGGAAAATGTTGTACAATAGTAAAGTTCCAGTGGCGTAGGAGGAAATCAGACAGTTTTGCTTCTACTTCTAACTTGATGGAATTCAATCATTTTTCTGAGCATCCTTTCCCCCCCCACCATCTGAAATATGAGAATGATGATGCCTACCTCCTTATTCCCTAAATATGTTGTGAACATAAGTTTAATTAATAGACATACACTTGAGAAATAGATATGAAAGAAATGGAAACTTTTCAGTACTAAATATGTTATACATATTTAGAAAATTGTATTCATTCTTTTACAATTTAAGCTATGCTCTTATCTATCTCTTTTCTTATTTAAGTTTAGTTTTGGTTTGGTTTTTGGTTAGTTTGTTCTTCATATTCACCCAATGGGTTATAAATTCCTTAAGGGATTTAGATTCTTTAACTTGAGACATTTTCCTTTTTCCAATGTGTGCTAACCATATGAGTTTTTTGTTTTGTTTTTTTTTAGATTTTTTTTTAGTGGGGAATTAGGGGAAGGGGAGCAGACAAGTTGATATTGTTTTGTTCTTCAGTCTAGTTGTGGAGGACATTGCTTCACTGGCCCAAGTTGGCACCATCATTACGCTCTTCCCGGGCGAGGCACATCAGTCGCCGGCTTCTGGACGGCCACTCACAACGGCTGCTGGCCGCTCACGCTGGCTGCTGGCCGCTCACACTGGCTGCTGGCTACACACTGTAGCCCATGGCAACCCACTGCCACAGGGGCTGCAGCCTATGCCGTCGTGGTAACCCACAACAGCCCAACTCTAGGTTGAGCTGTTGTTCAGCATCTTAGCTATATGTGGGATCTGAACTGGGGCCCTCTGGTGTCCCATGCCAGCTCTTAACCAATGTGCCACTCGGCCGGCCCCCATATGAGTTTTTAATATGACTCTATAGTTGAGATTTGACAAAACTAGAGCTGTTTATATGGAATTCCTTAGATCCTGGTAGAATATATAATCATGTTTCTTGGTCCCAGTGGTAATTTTTTTCTTTCTTTTTCTGTCTTTTTTATCTTTTTTTTTTGGGGGGGAAGGGTCTTTAATATTATCTTTGTCTTGATTATTTCTTTTGAATTCGGAATTAATACATACATAATTTAACAATTCAAATAATACAAAGAAGTACAAATACAATTTTAATAGCCTAGCCACCATTCCTTTCTAATTACATCCCTTTTGAAATAACTGTTAAGTCTGTTGTAGTTCCTCTTCCAGCTCTAGGTTTAAATATATGTATAATCTGCACACACTCACCATGGGGGTAGGTTTTAAAGTGTCATAATACTACACATTGGGGAGCACAGAATCAAATTTCTGCATAACCAGGCAGCTAACATACAAATGTGAAGCAGCTCTGAATTAACCCAATAGAAGTGGTGGGGATTGGGCTCACTGCTGAGTTTTTCTCTGTCTAAAGGAGGCAGTTACTACATAGGAATGCAAACCTTGGATGGCCAGACCTTCCAGCTTTACAAAAGACAAAGCAAAACAAACAACAACAAAAACATATGTCAAATGTTCTAACTTTTAAAACTGTGTGAGAATTAAGTAAACACATATATCTCTTAAATAGTATTTAAGTTTTTCTAAGTACAATCATATCTTTTAAATAGTATTTAACTTTTCCTCTTTAGGATTGTCTGATACGGAATTTATTAATAAACACTGATTGAGACTCACTATGTAGTATCCAAGGTTGGCTATAGAGCATTTAGTGATAGATTATCCTTGTTAAAAACAAGATTTTCAATTGAGGCATTGATGAAGACTTTCACTAGATGTTTACCTTAATTATTTGATTTAGTTGGTGTCTGTCATGTTTCTCAATGGGAACATGAGTCACCATATCCCCTGTGGTAGGTGATAAGTAAATATTTTGGGAGAGGTACTGAGATTATCCAAATCCTACTGTTCCTCAAAATTTATCCCTGATGAGAAGAGTAAGGATATATATTTTTTAAATCTCTTTGTATTCGTTTTTTTTAAAAAAATCTTTTTATAATTCTAAAATTGATTCAAATAAAAGTTTTTTAAAAATCCATCTTTTTTTTTATTTGTAATTGCCAATGTAAGAAACGTTCAAACCTGTAAAGAATTTTTATAAGAGTTTATTTGAGCCATACTGAGGACATATGAAGCAAGATCTCAAATTCCCTAGAGAATAAGTTTTTCAGCTCCTTTTATGCATTTGAAATTAAGGAGGGCACTTACACGGAGGTGGGAGAAAACAAGGCTGGGATTCCATAACAGGATAGATAACACGATTATGTGTTCTTTTGAGGGTTAATACCCCTTTGAGACATATTATTTCAGATATTTTAAAGATGTGTTAACCTAGATGCACAACAACAATGGGCAGGGCTGGCTTGAAACCTTTTACTAAGGAAGTTACAGGGCTGGGGCATGCCTGCCTGCTGTGACCTGCCCAGTTATGAATCTGTGATCAGATCACCCTGTGTGAGGTGGCTTTCCTGTAGAAACCCCTCCTTTTGTCCACGAAATTAAAACCTAGATTTATCTACCTGGTACTAATCTGTTTTATGTAATTTCTCTTTTTAAAGTTACTTTCATAGATTATATCATTTTTTTCTTAAATGACTTCTAAAATCTTGGTATTATGAAGTATTTCTTTCATATCTCTTATAGAATAGAGAGGCATCAGTACTACCTGAAATCCAAGGCATAGTGAGAGGAATTATCTAAGAATGAGGTTACCAGATTATTGAACCAAGCAATTCAGCTGGTCTTTTCCTTCAGGATTCTCAGAAATTACCAGTTCCTTGATCATCTTCTCTATTAAATGAAAAGTCTCAGATACTGAATGAAGAATGGTTTGCAGCTCTGTTAGCAGAAAATTCTACTTATGCCATTAAAATGGAAACCATTCCAAGACAGACATTTCAACTCTGATACACTTACTTATGGAAAACGTTGGTTACTGGCAATGAAATTAGAGTTATATGACACGTACAGCATTGATTTAATATATCCCTTTTATGCAACTTGCAGCTACATGTGTTCTTGGGTCCAGTATTACTTTGCCACTGTTTTTAAATTATTATAGCTTTGATCAATTCCTTAGCTAAAAGATAACAATTAAAAGTTACTACATTTTAAAATCATGAAGTAAATTAACAATTAACCTTCTCTAAAAGATCACTTTGTGACTATTAATTGACACTATAACAAAGTAAACACATTGCTATTGATATACTTTGACATAAAATTGTATATTTTTGTTTATGATTTATGTAGCAATATCTCATAGATAGAATTCCTTTTGCCATCAGCACCTATGCCATTTGTTTCCTTTCCTTTAGACTTTAAAAGAATAATTGCAAAATATATTTCAAAAAACGTTCATCAAGATATCTTTGAAGGTAAAAATAAAAACCAATTCAGAACTTCTGAAAATGGTTTTCTACCAATTGCTCCTGTAATCCTGTTCCTCTTTATTCTGTGCTGATTTCCTCTTTTCAAAGGTCTGCTTTAGACTACCTTGCAGCGTGCTTTATGGATCAGTGATCCTGCTGATTGTTTTTTCTCACCAAGGTCGTTAGTGGAACCCTTGTATCTCACTCTTCAATTTCCACATAGACTTTCATCTGTCTTACAATTCGTAATCCTAATAACTGCGTATTTATTTCCTGGGATCCTCAACTAGAGAGCCGGGATGGTTAGGGCTGGTTGATTTTTTTTCACCCTGCCTCTTATATTATTGCTTATGCTAGTTCTCTATATTTAAAATGAAAACTAACTAATACTTATTGAGCATTCTTTATGTTCTAGACACTATGAGGTTTTTTTTTTCATAGTTCTTATTTCATTTAATTCCCCCTTTGGCCCTAAGTGGAAGGGATTATCCCCTCTTTATAAATGGAAAAAAAATCAATGATTGTGTCCAAAGTCACAAGTTAATAAACATCAAAAATGAGATTTGAGCAAGAATCTGATTTTAGATCTTAAATTCTGGCCAATTCTCTTCACTGATAAACTTGACTATGTTTTTTCTTCTACATAACCCTACCAAAACCATGTAATCCAATTTTTAAAATAAATCAGTCTAGCAATGTGCTTACCATCCAACAGTTTTTTAAAAGTAAAGAAACTATATGATTCTTGTATAAAATTCTTAAATTCAAATATATTTGATAGAAAATTTGGTAAAATATCTAATGAAAGAAGGAAATGAAAACAGACTAAAATACTTTATATCCATAAAACATAAATAATTTATATTTGACTAATTATTTTTAAAGCACAGTTAATTTCTAGCACATTATAAAATGTTATTTAAAAACATTCTTCAAAATTCTCATCACTCCCTTAAAACTTAGTTTTTCTTCTCTTTATGGCACATAAGGAAAAAAACGCTGTAATTCATTTATATATTGCATAGCTGTTTATTGTGTATACCCTAATCTGTGCCTGCAATGTCACAAGAAGAGGTATTGTCTTGTTGTAGGGATGCATTTCTCCTAGGGAAGAGGTGGGTACTGAACATAAAATGAAAAATGTTCATACTAGTAGGTAAGGAGGGATGCTTCTCTCTTTACCTTGTGCCAAGTTAGTGAAGAAA
The DNA here is from genome assembly GCF_001890085.2 of Hipposideros armiger. NCBI lineage: Eukaryota > Metazoa > Chordata > Mammalia > Chiroptera > Hipposideridae > Hipposideros > Hipposideros armiger. Next base: position 81,401 of record NW_017732959.1, on the reverse strand, counting down.
AAAATAACCCATGATGTCATGGAGCCCAGGTGGAGGAGATGTACAAGTATTTAGCTCAGCAACGGGGCCATAAAAGGCTTCCTAGGAGATATTGACATTGAAGTATTATCATGTGGATGAGGAATCAGCAAGACCAGTTGGGATTAGGGAATGATTTGCTAGAGACATCTTTTAGAACTTGCTCTATTGGTAGCAGGGAGCTACATGATGATCAGCTGGCATCCGACACATTGTAGCTAATAGAACATTGTAACTAGTGTTGTAAGTACCATTGCTTTGCCACATGCTTTATGTTTTAATGTACTTAGTGATATTATTTTGGCTTCTGATATTATTGTTTCTGTCAAATTCACCATGTAATTTAACATGTTTTAGGTCCGTTAAATATCAGAACCATTTGTGTGTGTGTGTGTGTGTGTGTGTGTGTGATATTAGGTTTCCTAATAGGGCTCTAATTCCAACTCCCCCTGCCACTGCACTCATCAATTTTGGCATGGTTGACTGGGTTCGTCTCTGGATTTTCTTTTATATAAGTTGATGAGCCAGGGCTTTTTAAGAGTAATATCTTTGAGAAGTTTTCTCTTAAAAAATTGCTGTACTTTGTACTGAATCCACAAACTTAATCAGATTTTAATGCTATTTTAATGTAACTCTAATAATGCTTAGATATCATAAATAAAATAGACATAAAGTCCCCAATAGATAAGCAGCCTGGTGCCAAAAGTTAAAAACAAAAGTGTGTGTGTGTGTGTTTGTGTGTGTCTATATGCATGTTATAGGTGTGTTTTTGTATGTTTGTAGTGAAAATACTGCATGAGTATACAAAGAAATGGGAGGGAACTACATGCATTATTGTACGGTGCTGTAAAACTCAAGCACGAAAGCCACATACATACGCGTATATGCAGATCAGTAGAAGTTTATAGAGAATAATAAGATGTCATGTAATTTAGCCTGTTAATTACATCTCCAGGTTGTAATCTACTCTGGAGGTCTCACTTTTCTTGTTCCTAGTCAGCATTAATAAACGAGACATACGAGTATATTTAGTTTGAATTTTATGTTAGGGTCAGAGATAAGCAGAGCATTTCCTTCCCTCTCATCTAATGCCCACACATATTGAACTCCTACCTAATATTTGAAAATACTCATGTCTATCCTTCTCACATGATTAGTGCTCGAGGTATTCACTGTTTCTGAAGAGTCATTAGTCCTCAGTACACCATCTTCTTTATTCTTGCCTGAAATAAAGACACCTGTAATCAGGGAGACATTTCAGTTTATCGAGGTATGTACTGGCAAGCAGTGTTCTAGATACTAGGAATTAAATAACAATTAACACACGATCCCTGCTCTCAAGTCTCTTACAGTCAGTGTCAAGGTTGGAAAATGTCTGTAGAGCTGAATGAAGTCTGAGAACCACTTCAAAAGGAATACCAAGTACTATTCTAAATGAGGGAATCCGTGGTTATCACTATGTTGCTCTTCTTCTCTCTCTCTCCCTTTTTTTTTTTTCCAAGATGGGCACAGATTCTTCTAAAGTACAAGGCCAATGTAAAGCTCTATAGATGACAATGTCCCTTTATAATGGCATGGAGAGCCATCCAAGTGGGGGTTCTGAAGTACAGGAGGAATGAAATCTGGTGGATGCCCTGGAAAAGTGTGTGGAGGTTAGGAGGATTTATGCAAGGGGGTGTATAAAAGATTCTGAAGCTCAAACATTGTCAAACACATCTGCTCATGCTTGAGTAACTCATTCTGAATTCTCATTAAAAAAAATAGTAAGAAAGACACAAAGACCCCAATATACAAGTCAAAGTTGACTTCTGAATTGTGATTTTGTCATAGTTTTAAGAGTTGTATACTGAGGCCAAATCCCAGGACCACTACATACCTGCTCCCTAAACTTAAATTACTTTTTTTAAACTGCAGTTTCCTTATCTAAGGAAATAAGGTAAAGCTGTGGTGAAAATCACATAATAAAAAACAGAAATGTAAGTTTCCTAGATTGGTGTACAAAATATGAAATCAGTGATATTATTTCTGTATTTGAATTCATTTATTTCAGGGTTATGTATCCTCTTTTATACACACACACACACACACACACACACACACACAACTTGCCATGGTACTCTTCAGTGTTAAAAACAAAGTTAGGTCAGTGAAGTTATATACCAAGCTTTAGTGGAAAGACTTTGAAAAAGTATGATTTTTGACTGAGTTTTGCAAACAAAGTTTTACAAATGCCCTTGCCATTTATTTCACTGCTATACTCTGCAGACTTTGTGAACTGAAGGAATTTTATTTTTATTTCTACAGTTTTGTAGTCACTTTAGTATATGCAAAATAACCCTTTCTTTAGAAATTTTCTCTTAAAATTCCCATTTCTCTTAAAAAATATCAGATTAGCTGTTTTCTTCCCTGATAAATAGGCACATAAATATAAAAGCACCAAAAGGGAAATGCTACTTTGCTTTTATACCACCATCTGTTACACATCACATCCTATGTGTGGTGTTAACTGAGGCAAACTGTATACTGCTGAAATGAGCATTGTTTTTCCATACACTTTAGTGAAAGTTCACCCAATTCACTGCTTTTACTCAATAAATAAGTAGAAAATAAGTAGAAATGTTTTATAAATTAAAGACTTAGATTTATGTTTACTCCTTAGCTTCTCTGGGGACTAAGATACTTGATATACAAAGGCAAGCAGTATGGAAAATTATTTCCTGTTTCAAGATAATGCTACGTATATTAATACATATGTAAGACATTTATTTTATGATTACTTTAGGGAAAACAAAAGGCTTTAAAATACTAATTGGGCTTTTTATTTTGTCCCAATTATTATGGAATGAAGGTTTAATACCGTTAATGACTGAGAAACTACATTTACTGAGTTTATATCCAAAGTTTAATTAACATGTATTTTTGAGCATTTGATGTTAATGCAAAGCATTTCATTAATGTGATGCAAAGGTTTCATATTTGAATACACACATGCACACAACAATAGACATAAAGAGCAGCTGAATTATTTCCAGCCTTACATTTTATGTAATTACATAACTTGAATTAAGAGTGTTTATGAACCCATTGTGGACATTGTGGGAGAGTGGCGTAAACAAACCAGTTACCTTGTCCTTTGAGTATTGTAAAATTTGTTTTGTAGAGTAGAATGCATGTGCAGAGAAAGGACTTACCAAGCAAAATATAACTCACTAACTCATTATGCCAAAAGAAAGACAGAGCTTAAGCTCAAAAAGCTTAAGTTATAGCCAAGAAAATGTTCTGAAAGAACATAATAGATAGAAGTTTACTTCAGGCTTTCTGTCTTACCATTTATTTTTTCTTTCCCATAGTGAATTCAGGCACATTAAGAAATAAACTGATGTGAGCCATAACCTAGTCTTTCTCATCCTTTCTATTCACAAAGTACCGTATATTGCCATGTAATGAGCTTTCGTGTAGCATGCTCATCCACATTTTTGGCCCAAACCTTCAGCAAAAAAAATCTTTTGTTTTAATTTTTTAACTCAAAAATGTTATTTGTTTACATTTAGGTACTTGTTTTTATTTTTATGGATTATAAAGAAATTTTAGGATTTTTAAAAACATATTATGGTATAAGAAATTATATGTAACAAATTATTGTAAAACATAAGAACAGATACAAGGTACAAGAAAATTTATGTAGGGGTAACAAATTTTCTGTATTTACACATCATAAAAAGCCAAGAACTTTTTGTCATTGCAAGTTCGTCATAAATTCAACAAAACTGATTATCATATTCCAGGGCATTTTTTTGCTTGCAGATATTGTTATTGATTTCTAGAGTTATTCTTTTACCTCGTAAGCATAAATAAAGTAATTAAAAACGTTTATACAGATACGGAATTAGTACAACCATGTATAATGTGCGTCCTTATTTTTTTTTCACAAATTTGGGCGAAAAAGTGTGCGTTATACATGGCAAGATACAGTAACGAAGGAATAGATAGATGGAAGAGTAGCCTCACGTTCTGGCTCTGCCACTTGTTTGCAGTTATCCTGAGGAAACCCGCTAAACCTATTGCCCTCCCAGTTATACTTCTTAGTGGATTATTCAACATTCTCAAAACAACAGCAACAACAAAGACAAAACAAAGCCCGACCAATGGGTAAAGTACATAGATATTGATTTATTAAGTATTTATTTATTTATCAATAAATATTGATTTATTAACTCATGTGATTATGGAGAAGTCCCACTATCTGCCATTTGCAAGCTGGAGACCCAGGACATAAAAGGTGTAGTTCAAAGGCCTGTGAGCCAGAGAGCCCATGGTGTTGATTTTAATCCAAGCCTGAAGGTCTGAGAAATAGGAGCACTGAAGGTGGGAGAATATCAGTGTCCCAGCTCAAGCATTCAGGCAGAGAAAGAGGAAATCGTTCCTCCACCTTTTTGTACTATTCAGCCTTCAATGAATTTGATGATGTCCACCCACTTTAGGGAGGGTGATTCCATTCACTGATCTACTGACTCAAATGCTTATTTCTCCCAGTAGCACTCTCACAGACACACCCAGACATAATGTTTAGTGAGATATCTGAGTATTCTGTGATTTAGTCAAATTTACACACACACACACACACACACACACACACACACACACACACACACACACACACTAAGGAGGAATACTCACGGCAGTCACAGCCCTCATTGCTTAGCTGTCCATGTGGTTGTAAATGGTAATTGAAACTACCTTCTTCCATTACCCATTCTTTAGTTTCTATGCTTTAAACAAGCACATGAGTTAGTCTTGGCTCTTTACCTGGTGCGGTGACCCAAATCTTGACATCTCCAGTGTCTGGGTCACTAGTAGTCCTTCCTGGATTGGGTTGCTATAACTTTCAACTGACCTTAATCACGGGGTATAGTAACACTGAGAGACACCCTAAGGTATCTCCTTAGGGCATTCCAGACATGCTCTTCTTACTTCTGATGTGGAGTATCCATCCAATCTCTCCATTGATAGACAGAATCAATCACAATGGCCAGACAATAACTCCCTTTTTTACTTGAGTTAGAGGCATGAGGAGTCCAAAGTGGCTGGGTGGCAGCCTTAGTTCCAGTTCAGTGGACTTATTCTTGTGTCTCCTGTGGAAGCATTCCTCTCTTTGGCACCAAGACCTTAAGTCCAGCAGAGAATAAGGTCATAGGAACAGGAATCAAAAATAGTAAGTGGTACAACTCCCATTCCTGTTTCTTGATTCTTGGACCTGTGAATTCTGGCTATGGGATAAATAGCCCCATGTACTAAATGCTGATTCAGAGCATATACAGCCTTCTAGAGAACTTTGACTCGATCCTTTGAGGCATTGCCACCTAGTTCGTGCTGTAACTGAATCTTCAGGTCATTCCACCATTATATCAAATGAGCTGTTTCATATTTGTGAACATGGCAACTACAGTGAATTTCCATGAGCATGGGCCAATTACCAGGGTTTTTGTTGTTGTCATTGTTTGTTTTGTTTTGTTTTACCATGTAGTGAGTTCCTTGATTGGAAGCAACGCTGTATGTCATACATTGACAGTGGATGACGCATTTTATAAGTACATGCATGTCAGTTCTGGCATCAACATTGTGTGTAAGGAAGGCGATCCATATACAACATAAGTGTCTACTTCAGTAAGAACAAGGCTGTACCATCCATGATGGAAATGGTCCATGGTAATGAGCTTGTCACCAGGGAGCTGGCAGATCATCCTGGGGAATGGTGCCACGTTGGTCTCTGCTGTTGGCAGACTGGGCACTCAGCAGTGGCTGTATCCAGGTTGGCCTTGGGAAATGAAAAAGCATTTTTCGGGGCCCATGCCTCACCTCCATACTTGCCACCATGGTCATGTGGTCATGAGCACAGTGAACATGATAGGGCAGGCTGGAGAAAGAGGCTGTCTGGTATCTGCAGAATGGGCCATGCTCTCCACTTGATCATTAAAACCCTCCTCTTGGGCATTTGGGACACTTCTTTATGTAACTTACGTGCGCCTTCAGGACCTCATTCCCAATCAGATAACACCATCTCCATTTGAAGGTGGAGTGTTGTTGTGCCCACATAACTTTATGACCTAGGGTGAAGCATTCAGACTCTACTAATGCCCAATAACAGGTCAAAAGCTGTTTTTCAAAAGAAGAGTTATTTGTAGAGGATGGTGCATTTTTGCTCTAAAATTCTAAGAACCTGCTCTGCACATCACCTATACAGGTGCACCAAAGGCTCCAACTACCAGCTCTATCTGCTACTAACACTTCAAGCACCATTGGATCCCCTAGAGCATATGGCCCAAACTAGAGGGCAGCTTATATTACACCCTGGACCTGTCGTAGAGCCTTCTCTTACTCTGATCACCACTGAAAACTAACAGCTTTTCAGATCACTCAGTAAACAAACAAAAAAAATGGCTGGAGGAATGCACTGAAATGATAAACATGTTGCCTCCAAAATCTAAAGAGGCTCCCTAGGCATGGTGTCTCTTTTGTGGTTGGAGGAGGGGCCAGATTCAACAAATTACTCTTCACCTTAAAAGGAAAATCTTGATGTGTTCCACAACAATAGACCCCTACAAATTTCACTGAGATGACAAAAATAATTAGGATATAAAAGAATTGCACATCACAAATTATGAATTAAACTAGTGTACATGTATGTGAAATATATATGTACATACATATCTAGTAATCAGAATCATATAATAACCTTTCCTTTTACATACATATAAAACATTTATAAAAAAATGATCAAATATTATACAATATAGAAAGACCAAATTTCAATTAACTTAGCATCTTGCTCAAAAAGTCTTTGTAAAGATTTTTGTTTTTCATGAGCATGAAAATGAGAGTGAATTTACAAATTAACAATATTAGCCAACAAGAAAGGGATATTGCAACAGATGGTTAAGACATAAAAATCAATTATGGGATATTATAAAATGGTTTATGTTAAATTATTTAAATATTAAAATTAAATGGACAAATATCTAGAAAAACAAAATTTACGTAACTGACTAATGAATAAATTAAAATGAATACTCTTGTAGTCTTTAGAGGATTCTAATCAGTAATCAATATTTTCACAAATGACACTTAAAAACTAGACAGCTTCAACCAGAGATTTCTACAAGGTATTCATAGGAAAAATTATCCAAAATTACCAATTTTTTCTAGATAACCTTAAGGGGCACATTTATGATAAATTCTACTGTAATAACACATAGACATGTAAACTGCATTGTAAAGATAACATTTATATTTCCAAATGTATACATCTGTTCTGTTAATATGTAAGAAATTACCACAAACTTGGCCACTTAAAACAATATCCAAGAAGAAAAAATAAAGTCAGAAGACTGACGTAGCCTGACTTCAAGTCTCTACAAGGCTACAGTAATTAAGGCATTATGGTATTGAAGACAGAATAACCAAAAACTTAAATGGAACAGAATACAAAGCCCAGAAATAAATGTACACAAATGTAGTCAACTGATCTTTGATAAAGAAGCAAAGGCAATTCATTCAATGGAGAAAGGATAGTCTTTTTAACAAATGGTCCTAGAAAAAAATGGACATAAGTGGACATCCACAGACAAGAAAGTGAATCTAGACATAACTGTCTAGATTTTATAACATTCATAAAAATGAACTTAAAATGGAACATAGGCCTAAATATAAAATACAAAACTATAAAACTTCTGGAAGATAACAATGGAGAAAATGTAAGACCTTCAATTTCATAACTTTTAAAATAGAACACCGAAGGCATAACCCATGAAAGAAAAAATTGATAAGTTGAATTTTATTAAAATTAAACAGTTTTACTCTTCAAATGTACTGTTAAGAGAATGAAAAGACAAGCCACAGCCTGGGAGAAACATATTTGCAAAACACATATCTGATAAAAGACTTGCATCCAAATATGTAAACCTTTCTTTAAACTCAACAATAAAAAAAAAGAAAATTATACAAAAAGCCCCCCACACACACAGACACACAAAAAAAGGCCAAAGATCTGTATAGACACCAAAGAAGATATACAGATTTCAAATAAGCATATGAAAAAATGCTCAACATCATGTGTCATTAGAAAATTGCAAATGAAAACAACAACAAAAGGTATCACTACATACATATCAGAAAGTCTAAAATCTAAACACAGACAAAACGCAATACTGGCCAAGATATAGAGCAATAGGAACACGCCTTCATGGTTGTGGGAATGTGAAATGGTTCAGCTTCTTCAGAAGACAGTTGGACAGTTTCTTCCAAAGGTAAATGTAGCCTTACAATCCAATCCAACAATCATATCTCCACCTATTTGCCCAAATGAGTTGAAAACATGTACATAACAAAAACCTGCACAAAATGTTTATAGCAACTTTATTCATAATAGCCAAAAATTGGAAGCAACCATGATGTCCTTTAATAGGTGAATAGATAAACAAATTTTGATAAATCCATACAACGGAATAATATTTAATGATAAAAAGAAATTAGCTATAAGGACACAAAAAGACACGGACAAAACTTAAATTCATATTGCTAATTGAAAGAAGCCAGTTTGAAAAGGCTACATGCTGTGATTCCAATTAATGAGATTCTGGAGAAGACAAACTATAGAGACATTAAAAAGATCACCGGTTGCAAGGAGTCTAGATGAGGGTAGCAGGAGGGATGAATTAGTATGATGGGATTTTTAGAGCAGTGAAAGCATTATGGTACTGCAGTGGGGGTTACATGGCATTATGCATCTGTCAAAACTTACAGAACTATATAACACAAGGAGTGAACCCTGATGTAGACTATGGACTTTAGTTACTAATATTGTATCGTATTGTTTCATCAGTTGTAACAAGTGTACCACACAAATATGACATGTTAATAGGGGAAACTTTGTGCAAGAGTACAGGGAGGAATTCTCTATACTTTCTGCACAATGTTTTTGACAGCCTAAAACTGCTCTAAAATAGAAAGTCTATTGATTAGAAAAAAATTACACTTAGGTTATCTCTGTAATACAGGGAAAAAATAGTAAATTAAAAAACAATACACACTCATTACTCTCTAAGTCAGAAGTCTGGTTTTTCATGGCTGGGTTCGCCAGGATGAAATCAAGGTTTCTGCAGTCTATATTGTCATCTGGAGCTTCGGATACCCTTCCAAGGTCATTAAGGTTGTTGCCTGAATTCAATTCCTTGTGGGTATAGAACGGAATCCCCATTTTCTTGTTGGCTGTCATCTGAAGGCCACCCTGAAGTCCTAAATGCCACCTACATTCCTTGCCACAGCCAGCAATGGATCATCTCCCTCACATCAAGTCTCTCTTATGCTTCAAGTCTCTGTTTTTTAATGTTTTTCAACAGAAAGAGGCCCTTGGATTCAGTTCACCTAAAATAATCCCCTATCTGAATGTCAACTGACTTGGAAAACAAATTCCATCAACAAAATCTCATTTGCCATACAATATAACGAAAAGTCTGGAAGTGACATGTCATCATATTTATAGATTCTGCCCACACTCAACAAGAGGGGGTTATATAAGGGTCATGGTCATTGGGGATCACAGTATAATCCTGCACATATTATACATCACACATATAAGCATCAAGGTGAAGGTTTTATGTCAGTAATGGCTCTGTGTAATCTATACAGTCACTTAGGGACTCAGAGTCACAGAGATTCTGCCATCTTCAACATATGGTTTCCCAGATTGCCCTGGACATCACTGTCCTAGCCAACTGGAAAGAGAAAGGATAGGAATAACACACTAGGGAGAATGATGGCTTAGGCACGGAAGTGGTACACACATTTCTATGTTCATTCTCTTGGAGAGATGTCAGTGATATGGCCATTCCTAAAAGGTTAAAGAAATTAGATATGCCATCAAGCCTTGTGCCCAGAATGAAATGGAAATCCATTCAGATGGCTACTGTTTTGTCTGTTTGGGCTGCTGTAAGGAAGCCCCAGAAGCTGGATAGTTTATAAACATCAGAAATGTATTTCTCACAGTTCTGGAGGCTGAGCGAGGTGAGAATGTCAGTAAAGTTGAAAGAGGGCCCCTTCCAGGTCATACACTTTTCATTATATCCTCACATGGCCAAAGGGGATAGGGAGCTCTGTGGAGCCTCTTTTATTAAGGAACTAGTCCCATTCATGAGAGTTCCAGCCTCATCACTTATATCTCCTAAAGGTCCCATATCCCAGTGTCATCACCTTTAGGGAATAAGATTTCAATGTATGAAATTGGGGAGAGGATACAAACATTCAGACCATAACAGTTACCTTTTGATATCTCACAAGAGGAACCTCTTCCAAAGTCATATTTTTCAGAGATGATCACAACCATAGGCTCATTCCCATATGCTCAACTGCAATGTGGCATTGCCACTGTTTCATCAAGAAATTCCATTCATTTCTCCAGCCCCTTGAATATGAGCAGCCCCTAGGACTGCTCTAATGCATTAGGAAAAATAATGTCACCTTCATGGTAGTCCTCAATCAAGCTCACAGCTTCACATATTTTGAAATGCTGAGTTTTGAGGTGCTTCATGTTGGAACAAAGGTGCCATCCTATTTGAAGTCCAAGCCACATTAAGAGACAATGTGTAGATACTCTGGATGAAAGCTCCAGCTGAGCTCCTAAGTGACAAACAGCACCAAGTGCCATGTCAGTGGCCCTTCTTGGTGACTTGTACTACCTACAACCTGACTGTAATGGATGAGAGATCTAAGCAAGACCACTTAGCTAAACTAAGATGACAGAGAGAATACAAAAGAAAATATTAAATGATTGTTGTAACCTACTAAATTTGGGGGTAGCTTGGTAAAAACAAAAAAGAAGACACAAGCCATGACTACAGAAGTAATACACAACTTTAACATAGACAATGAAGACATTGAAATTGTTAAAGGTTTTGCTTACCTTTAATTCAAATAGAGATGCAGCCAAGAAATGAAGAGAAAGCTGAGACTCAGAAGGGCAGCAATGGAAGAATTAGGAAAGATCACCAAGGAAAGATGTGTCATCAGAGACCCAGGCTGAGATCATCCACACCCCCAGATCCCCAATTACTAATACAGATGCAAAAGTTGGATGGTGAAGAAGGCTGGTAGTAAAAAAGGAAATGATCCACTTGGAATACAGTGTTACAGAAGAACTCTACAGATACCGTGGATCACCAGAAAGCCAAACAGGTGGGTCCTAGATCAAATTAAGCCTGAAACATTGCTAGAGGCAAAAATGAGAAGACTGAATTTGTCCTACTGCAGGCACATCATGCAAAGGTAGGGTTCTTTGGAAAAGAGAGTAATGCTGAAAGAAACAGAAGGCAGCAGCAAAAGAGGAAGACCAAATATGAGCTGGATTGACTCCACCAAAGAAGCCATAGATAGGCAGGAGTCTACAGGAGCTGAGCAGGGCTCTTGAGGACAGGATACTGTGGATATCACTCATTCATAGAATTGCCAGGACTTGGAGCCAACTCAACAGCATGTAAACACACACACAGTGTGGTGGATGTTTCCAGATAAGATCAGCATTTGAATCATTGGACTCGGTAGATTGTCCAATGTGTCTTAGCATCATCCAATCCATTCAAGGCCTGAATAGAACAAAAAAGGGAGAGGAAGGAATAATTTCCTCCTTTTGCTTCTTGTCTGCCTTTGTGAGCTGTTATCCATATTCTGCTCTTGGATGAGGATTTCAACATAGGCATCCCTGGTTCTCAGACCTTTAGACGAGGACTGGAATTGCACCATAGGCTTTCCTGGATTCCCCACTTGCAGATAACGGAATGTGAGACTTCTCAATCTCATAAGAACATGAGCCAACCCCTCATAATAAATCAGCCTATATCTATCTATCTATCTATCTATCTATCTATCTATCTATCTATCTATCTATCTATCTACCTATCATCTATCCTATTGGCTCCATAGTATGTAACATAGGAAATTAACAAAATGGTTGCTTGTGATAACATGGAAAATTGAAAATATGTTTAAGAAACCGGTTTTCTAAAATGATGTCAAAACAGCAGCTTATATCTCATATGCTATTCTACAATGTGACTTTGCCACTCCCCTGTCAAGACAGGGATTTTATTTCTTAATGCGCTTGGATCTGAACAGGTTTGTGACTGCTACGGCCAATCAAACATGGTAGAAGTAATGCTTAGTAGTTGTGAAAGGAGCTCCTGATTTGCCCAATAGCTTTAACTTTCTCCTTTTTGAAACTCTTGTTCTTAGAACGTTCCCTCTCAGAACACAGATGTTATAGTTTGAGAACCCAGACATTTGGAGAGGTCATGTCATGAGTTCCAGTACGCAGCCTCATCCAAAGGTAAATGATTAATTACCAATCTTTTCAGCAAACCAGCTAGCTTGTCCAGACCAATAAGAGTTGTGTGGACTCTAGGCCTAGATGCACATTGTTTGTAAGAGCATGAGAAATCCAAGNTCAATAAATGTGTGTGTTTTTGTATTCCATAATGTGGGATATATATATATATATCTCTCAACAAAGTTATATCTTACCTTTTGTAAAGATGAAAAAAATAATTTAAATATTCTGTTTCAAGGTTATCACTCTTGCATTCGCATTCGTTTATAAATTGTCAGAAGGTCATTATATGAAATTGTGACTACAATACTATTACAGAGTGTAATATATTTTCCACATGTAAGTTTTACGTTTAATGGCCAAAAATAAATAAGTAAGAGGCAGAGCAAATTATCTGATTTTTACTTGGGAACTGATTCATTTCTGTGAGCAGAACATGTATCAGGTAAACTCAATATCACAGTATAACTCTTCAGGAAAAAATATATATGTATATTTTTAAAAAGATTTGCGGTTATGGTTACAAGGATGTATAAGACAGTATTGGGCCTTCATATCATTTATAATTGAGGAAAGTAGATGCAAAGTTTACAGAATTGCAACCTAAAGCAATTTGTTATGTGTGCTACATACACACTGTATACATAATACAGCGCGAGGGAGGGGAACGATGAAGGCCAGTCACAATTATATGAAGGAATTGTCTGATTCTTAGAACATGAGAAATTGTTATAGGCCAGAACAGCCACAGGGACAGGGTAACTCAGAATGAAGAAGCAATGAGACGAGTGCAGGCACAGAGAAAGAAATATCTAAGAAATATGAAGTCATGTAGTTTGACCACAATGTATGTTTGGGGAAGGAAAATAGTGAGGGGAAAGGAAAAAAAAAAAAAAGATTTGGGGGAAAAATAGTAAAAGACCTTAAACATTTGATCAAAGAAACTAAGAGAAACTTTGGGACTAATGTGGTGGTGTTATTAATGTGACTAAATTAATGATGCCATATAGGATCCTCTTCTGGCTTTACAAATGAAGGCATGTGTTAGGGCCAAGGATGATGATCAACAGCAATAGCCCCTGTATTCAGAGATGCATATTATGTGATGGACTAATACACATATGTTAAGGACTTTGCACAAGGTCTTGGTTCATAAATTAAAAATTATTGTTACACCTATTTTGTCAGGTGAGCAGAGCATCAGAAAACTTCTATAATGTGCCTACCTTTTCTTCCCTTAATAGATATCAGAGCCAGCAGTGAAATTTTGGTCCCATGAATAGCTTAGTCCAAATGATGTCTATAAAGTCATTCTGCCTAAGTTGCAAAAGATATATAANACCATCTATGTCCTCCTGAAATTTTTTCTACTACCATCCAAGTACACACTGGCAAACTAGGGTCATGTTTTGAGACAATGTTGTCAGCAAAATTCTGGTTTGAATTTTATCAAGACAACATAACTCACATAATATATAGAAGGTGGAAAAGAAGAAATCATGATTTTCCTCTGTTCTGAAGTATAGATGTCTGGACTGATGACAGCCCTGAGGTTTATAGTAGTTCCTAGTAAAGCTCTCACAAATCAACATGTCTGCTGCTTAGATGATGCTGATGTCAGCTAGATTACTGATGACAATTTATTGTGCTTCTGTTACTTCCAGATTTTTCAAAAGCAAGAGTCCCCAAAATAGAAGGTTGTGCTCTTTTAAGTGTTTTTGTGATTGTAAATCTGAAGGTCTTTATCTAGGTCCAAACATCAACAATAAAAGCTAAGTTGAGAGAATGCTGGTTTGTCTGTGTCAGAGGCTGTCCTGAGGGTCAGGAAATCTTGACTCTTTTGATAATGTGAATAAATAAGACAATACTCCACTCATTTTGCTGTCACCAAATATTTACTAATAGCATTTTTGTGTAATTTCTTGACAATCTCCTGATCTTGCTTTCAAAATGTAATCCAACTACACCCCTTAGGTTTTGAGCTGAGGTCTAGAACAAAATCTCATTTTTCTCATTAGAAAAAGTTTAATTTTCATGACTTCATTAAAGTAATCCAGGGGGCAGGGTGTGGCAAGGGAAACACTTTAAGCATTTCACTCTGTAAACTCTCTTTGTTTCTTCCTGCTTATGTGCCTGAACTTGGCTGGTCTTTTTTTCTCCTCTTCCACCTCCTCTTTCTTTACCTGCTTTAGAATGAGCTACTTTTACATTCATTTTTCTTTGTATAATATATTAATGCTAGACTCATTATGGGCTTAATAATATTACATATTTTGGTGCTCAAGCTCCCTCACATAAAATTCACAGAGGGAAATATAGAATNAGTGAACTTGCTTTAGAGCAGTGATCTTTTTATTCCTTCCATTTTCTTTGTTTTGAATGGAAATGCCTGCCCCACCATTAAATTTTGATGCAAACATGTAACTTATTTTCTAGTTTTAGAGGCCCACAGATGGAGAGAAATTTTGCTCCAAGGTAGATTAAACCAGTCTCACCCATACATGAATTAGATTTTGAGAATTAGAATATTTTGAGTTGATGACGTTTAGATAAGATTTTGGATTTGGAGTTAATGCTGTAATGGGTCAAGACTTTGGGGGATGTTTAGAGGAGGTGAATGTGTTTTTCATGTTGAATGGATGTGAATTTTAGGGGACCAGAGAGCAAACTCTAGTGGATTGAGTAGTATTCTCCAAAAAATCATGTCTACCTGTAACATCAGAATGTGACCTTATTTGGAAAAATGATCTTTTCAGATGTAGTTAGTTAAGATCATACTGGATTAGGGTGGGCCTTAAATCCAATGGCTGTTGTCCTTGTAAGAAGAGGAGAGAACCATGTGAAAATAGAGGCAGAGATTGGAGGGCAGCCACTTGCTACAGAATGCCAAAGATTGATGGGAGCCACCAGAAGGTAGGAAGACCAAAGGAATTATTCTTCCCTAGAGACTTCAGAGAAAGTTTGGCCCTGTTGACAGCTTGATTTCATAGCTGTAGTTTCCAGGAGCCCTAAGAAAGTACTACAGAATTTTATAAGATTTGAGAAAAGTTATTTATCATGTTTCCTCCAGTTTCAGGGGGAATGAGGGTGATGCTAAAAAGTAATAAAGAATTCTTGCCTCTCAAGGTAGAAGGTGCCAGCCTAATGTTGAGAAAGGCTACAGGGCTGCTGTAACAAATGACCAAAAACTAGGTGGCTTAATGCTTCTGTGTCCTTTCTCATATAGTCAGGGCAGGAAGAACCCATACAACAGGCACTATGTATTTACCATCAATTTCATGCACGTTATCTTTTTTCACGCTGTGTTGGAAAGATGACTATTTGATTCTTTATACTTATGGAGTTCACAGGCAATAGTCTTGAATTTGAATTTTGGAACTGACTCAGCAAGTAAACCATCAGTTTTTAAAATAATACATAGTTACATGCCAATCTCACTCTTAACATTTTAAATGGAAATTTTATTTGATATAGACTCAAACTGACATAATCAGGTTCTATCAAATATGTATTTACACTATACATTTTTCAGTTAATTTAAGAAATGTTTTCTGGAACAAGAAAAGCCTCTTTACAAAGTATCTGTGTTAGTTAACTGTTGCTCTTTAACAAACTACCTGAAAAATTCACTGATCTCCAACATTAAGTATTATCCTCTTTCACCCTTTTCCCCCATAGCTCTTCAGGTGAACTACTACTGTTTTTCTTTAAGTCACAAATTTGTAGGTTAGCTGAAATTTTCATGAACTTGTGGCCTCAGCTGGGCTCAGCTGGATTCAGAGTAGGCCTCATGGATAGTAGCTGTCTAGAAAGTTTCTTTCACGTTAAAATAGCAGACACACAATAGGAGCACAAAAGTACTAATATCCAAATGTCCATGCTTATTTCATACTTATGCTTCTATCTCATTGCCTAAAGCAAGTTCCATGGCCTAGCTGAAATGATGTTTTAGGGAAGTGGAGTATACCACTCACAATGAAACCATTGCAAGTGTGTGGCTTGTAGCACTGTTAAAGGGAAATGGAAAACTGGGAATAAAATTCAGTCCACTACACTGTTATTTGTAAGTGGGGTCCAGACCACCAGGGGGGTTTATTTTGAGAATTAATAGTTAGAAATCTAGATAACATAACTTTTTCACATTCTACCAAGACAGTGTTACTAGCATCATAGATGACCAGTACATTCTGCAAAATTGTACACATAGTTGACATATCTCCGATGCAAAACGGAAAGAGCTATAACTGCCCCAGACAAGTGGAAATATACTATGTTGGGCTGTGTCATAGCTTTGTCAACTTAGCTAAATTGGGACTGTATTTTCTGCAGTCCCTTTCCCTGAAGCCTCCTGAAATAGGGTTTACAATATGGAAAAATTGAGCAAGATTTGAAGGAGGAAGTGAAGCCGTAGCTATTTTTATGCTCTGAAGGTCAGGGAAAGGTATTCATCTTTTTGTCAGATCACATGTTGGCGTTGCTTATCTCCTTGACAGTGGCATCACCTGGGTTTCAGCTCTAGCTCCCATGGAGTTTCTCCTTCATCTATTCTGAGTCCTGGGCTAGGAAACAGCACTGCTGTGTGGTGCAGGGTGCAGCATAGGTCAGAGGTAGATGCAGTATTGTACTGATGAATGTTTAGGAGTTGGCTTTCCAGAAAGTAAAATCTCTCATTAGGAGAATTGGCCAGTTTCTGTGGTGAAAAATTTGTTGCCATGGCCTCTTTCAACGTACAAGTGTGATACTTCCTACAAATTCTGAAAATTTAGTGTTTGTCTCTCATGAACTAACATGAGCCAGTTCCATAATTCTACCGGGCATATGTGAATTTCATGTTTTCATGCAATGTCCCATTTTGGTCTTGAATGTTCCATATTGTTGTGGGTTCCAGTTTTTCCTTGTGGGTTCCAGTTTTTCATGTGCTCTGCTACTTTGCATCCTGACTACCAGCCTAGCTTAACTGTGGTGACTTAAACCCCAACATGGTGTGCAGAGCCAGCCAACTTTTAGAGATTTCTTTACCAGCTCCTCCAATTGAATAAGGTTTTATATCAATTATAAACCTCCTGTTTCTATATAACTGGCTCTTCTTCTTGATCAATCCCTA
>NW_017732959.1:57052-57946 GCF_001890085.2 Hipposideros armiger | reverse complement strand
GTAGGTACTTTTACAACTAAAGTCTTCTCATCAATTGCTTTTCATACTATTTTCACACAAATCAAGACTTGCTTAAATTTAATAATTTTACTTTATTGGCATACACATGTGTATTTGTTGTAATTACTTAATAACACAGGACTATAAGATGCAGATATACCTTGTTGTTATTTTTCCCCCTAACATTATTATTATCCAAACTAGCAATACTTTTAGAAAAAGTATATATGTCATATAAACTCAATTTGTACAGTTATTCCTCTTGAAATTATACCATTCTTATCTAGGTTATTTATACAGCATTCAGCTTTTTAAATCCAGTTAGACTAGAAGACATTTTCTGAAAATTCACCTCACTGTGTGTGTTTATAGGGAGGGGGAATAATAATGAAACTAACTACATTGGAATTTTATGACTAGTTTACTTTTTCCCATTTGTTTTGTATAAAAGGAAACAATTTTAATAATAAGGAAATAAAATTTCATGAGAAATAGTTAACATACCTAAGAGAATATTCAAACACCTCATACTTATTAATGTGCAAATAAAGTGTTAATGAAGCTTATCTATTCATTAAAGAAGGACCTAGAGGACTTGCACTTGGCAGCATTTTGTTAGCAGTTGCTGGGAAGGGATGAATAGAGTAATGATGATTCTGTGTTGTCTCAAAATTTTTAATTCAATTTAAATTTCAAATTTAGAGAGACCCATATTCTATTTTGGAGTTTTTAGCCTACTCTAAGGAGATGGCAAAAGAGACAATTTCTACTACAAATACAGTTGTCAGTTACTGAAAATGAATTAAAGCAATGAAAATGTATGGCAATGTGAAATTGCTTCCTATATTTTTGCATTAATGTACTGAATATAAGTTAAAGAGGCTGTAGATTAAA
>NW_017732959.1:53943-54864 GCF_001890085.2 Hipposideros armiger | reverse complement strand
TTGTTGTTGATGTTTATTTTGTTCTTTAGATTCCACATATAAATGAGATCATATGGTATTTGTCTCTCTCTGACTTATTTCACGTAGCCTAATACCTTCCAGGTCCATCCATATAGTCACAAATAGTAAGATCTCATTTTTTTCTTTCCTTTTTTTTTTATGGCAGAGTTGTACTCCATTGTATGTATGTATGACATCTTTATCCAATTGTCTATTAATGGGCACTTAGGTTGCTTCTATACCTTGGCTATTGTAAATAGCACTTCATTGAACATAGGGGTACATGTAGCTTTTCAAATTAGTGTTTGGGATTTCTTTGGATACTCAAAAGTGGAATTGCTGGGTCGTAAGATAGTTCTATTTTTATGTTTATGAGGAACCTCCATACTGTTTTCCATAGCAGCTTCACCAAATTGCAGTCCACCAGCAGCACACAAGAGTTCCCTTTTCTCTACATCTTTGGCAACACTTGTAGTTTGTTGATTTATTGAAGATAGCCATTCTGATAGTATCTCATTGTGTATTTCATTGTGGTTTTCACTTGCATTTCTCTGATGATTAATGACGTTGAGCATCTTTTCGTATGTCTGTTGGCCATCTGTATGACCTGTTTGGAGAAATGTCCATTCAGGTCCTTTGTCTAATTTTTAAATGGATTTTTTTTGGTGTTGAATTTTATGAGTTCTTTATAAATTTTGGATATCAAGCCTTTATCAGATGTATCATTGGCAAATATCTTCTCTCATTCAGTAGGATGTCTTTTTGTTTTATTGATGGCTTCCTTTGCTGTGTTAAACTAAAAACTTTTAGTTTGATATAGTCGCATTTGTTCAATTTTTTCTGTTGTTTCCCTTGCCTGAGGAGATATATCAGAAAAAATATTACTAAGAGCAGTGTTGGAGAGTTTACTGCCTATGTTTT
>NW_017732959.1:48589-50323 GCF_001890085.2 Hipposideros armiger | reverse complement strand
CTTTAGACATTTGAGGAGGCCTGCTACTCTAACAATAGCAACAATCTGACAAGAAAAAAAAAAGAAAAAGGTCAAACAGCATTACTTCATTACTTCAACGTTTTTCTAAGGGTCAAAATATTACAACAGTGTAAAATAAGAACTAGCTAGTCTGACCATCAAACCTTCCTAAAAAATTGCTGTCTGTAATCTGCCTCAAGAATGAAGTCATTTGGAGTTAACCATTATCCAAAATCTATTTACAAGTTAAGAGCTCTCTAAGCCTCCAGCTATGGAATCATGACAGTGTAATAGATGGTGCGCATTGCCTTTGGAAAAATGAAGGTTACTTACCTATAAGCCTGTTTTTCTGACTATGTATCATTACCTATCAGCCATTAGAAAGCCACTCACCGCCCAGAGCAGTTAACTTGCTGATTGGTTTCAGATTATTATATTTCCTTGGGCAACTGATTGATTCTTATCATTTTTCCCCACTCTGTTGCCTGCAAAATGATTTGTATACTGCAGATAATTTGCTCAGTGCTTTCTGCCAGCAGGGGGAGTTTAGTAGTGTTTTTTCAAATATTGATGCTATATAACTACTTTGCCAGGAGGCTTGAATTGTGTCCCGGTGGTAATGGTAATGATGGTTCAGATGTATTATACTAAGACAGAATTCCTGAGTATCCTTTTAGAAGGCCTACATATAGCACAATGTCAGCTTCTCATCATCAGAACAATGTTCTGACAAGCTAGGCGTTGTCATTTCTCTGTTGGTGATAAATATAGCGTGCCTTAATTAATCATTTTAAATACAAGCATCATTCCTTTTTGCTCCTAAGACTATTGCAGACAATGGCTTTTTAAAACTTAAAGTCTATTTCCTTCGATCAAAAGGATCACTAAGTGGGATTACTAAATTATATTTTTGTCACAGATCGAGGAAAGTATAAAAATAGTATAGGCAACTAGGACTCAATTTGAAAGCCAATGAGAATTCTGCTCTGCCTAATATGCCTTCAATCTACCTACAGAAAGATCCTATATTTCCCTGATTATGACTACGCTAATTTAAGGCAGTTCCACTTTTATATATCTGCTTCAAAATGAACATACAAATGCAAAGGATAATAAAGTACACCATCAGCTTCATGTGACTTAGTTTATCAGACTACCTTGTTAAATAGCTGAGAAAACAAGATAGAATATGGAGCATTGCATGTGGGATTTGATATAAGTAATTTGGATCAAACGTCAGGGAGATACCAATTGTGCGGGGTGCTGTAGTGAGGAGCTGTGTAAAATCAAGGGGAACCGAGTCAACCGGGCTTTCATGGAGACCATGTGAAGAGATGTGTTAAAAGAAAGACGACTGTGAGTGAGGAGCTGAGACTGAAAATATGCACCCTTCTCTCACCTCACAGCTTTGCAAAGGAACAGTGAAATTCCAACACACTCATGGAAATTCAACAATTATCATTCACTGACAAGACACCTTTGTCATCAGTTTCCTAAATACACCATAAAAAAATCTGTCATGTTTTTGTGCCCTATTGGAAATGAAGATGATATGTCTCTTTTATTAAGGGTTATCTTGCTCTTCATATTTTTAGCTGTTGAAAGGCAATGTAACTCTAGTCAAAAAGGATGATGAGTTTAAAGCTTTATAGAAACCTAGTTAAGATTTATTTATTTATTGTTAGCTATATGATTTCTTGCCTAAAGTATGGTTAGTGTATGCCATTTTAATAA
>NW_017732959.1:42031-47014 GCF_001890085.2 Hipposideros armiger | reverse complement strand
AGTTTTTATTAGTTTCAAGTGTACAAAACAACATAATGATTAAACATTTACACCCTTCACAGAGTGATAACTACATGAAGTCTACTGCCCCTCTGACACCATACATAGCTATTGCAATACCATTGACTATATTCCCTATGCTGTACTTTACATCCTGTGACTCTCTATCATCTATCTATCTAATCTATCATCTATATATATTTAATTATAGTTGACATTCAGTATTATTTTATTGGGTTGTTGGAAAAGTCATGAAGTATTTTTCTATGATTTTTGTTGCAGAAAAGCATCATGACTTTTCCAACAACCCAGTCTATTAGTTTCAGGTGTACAGGGTAGTGGTTAAGCATTTATATAATCTATGAAGTTATCCCCTCATTAAGTCCAGTACCCATTTGTCACTTACACAGTCTATTGACTATGTTCCCCATAATGTAATTCACATCCCTATGACTATTTTGTGACTACAAGTTTGTTCTTACTAATTGCTTCACCTTCCTCACCCATCCCCAACCACCCTCCCATCTAGCAAACATAAGTTTGTTCTCTGTATCTATGAGTCTATTTCTGTTTTTTTTGTTCATTTAATCTGTTCTTTAGATTCCACACATAAGTGAGATCACATGGTATTTGTCTTTTCTCAGTCTGATTTATTCCATTTAGCATAATATCCTATGGTCCATCTGTGTTGTTGCAAATGATAAGATTTTATTCTTTTCTATGGCATAGTAATACCCATTGTATAAATGGACCACAGTTTCTTTATCCAATCATCTATTGATAGGCATTTCAGTAGTTTACATATCTTCACTATTGTTAATAGCGCTGTAGTAAACATAGGGTGCATATATCTTTTCCAATTAGTGTTTTGGATTTCTTTGGATAAATGCCCAGTGGAATTGCTGGATCATAAAGTAGTTCTATTTTTAATTTTCTGAGGACCCTCCATAATGTTTTACATAGTAGCCCCACCAATCTGCAGTTCCACCAAGAGTGCATGGGGTCACCATTTTTCCACAGCCTCGTCAGCCCTTGACGTTTGTTGATTTATTGGTGACAGCCATTCTGACAGGTGTGAGGTGATAGCTCATTGTGATTTTTATTTGCATTCCTCTGATGAATAGTGACATTGAACATCTTTTCATATGCCTATTGGCCATGTGTATGTCCTCTTTGGCAAAATATCTATTGAATTCCTCTGTCCATTTTTCAATTGGATTGTTTATTGTTTTGGTATTGCGTTTTATGAGTTTTTTATAAATTTTGGATATTAACCCTTTTGCCAATGTATCTTTGGCAAATATCTTCTCCCATTCATTAGGGTATCTTTTTGTTTGGTTGCTGGTTTCCTTTGCTGTGAAAAAATGTTTACTTTGATGTAGTCTCATTTGTTTATTACTTATTTTGTTTCCCTTTCCCAAGGGGATATATCAGTAAAAAAATATTACTAAGAGAAATGTCTGCGAGTTTGCTTCCTATATTTTCTTCTAGGAGTTTTATGGTTTCAGGTCTTACATTTAAGTCTTTAATCCATTTTGAGTTTATTGTTGTATATGGCATAAGAAGGTAGTCTAGTTTCATTTTTTTTGCATGTATCTGTCCAAATTTCCCAGCACCATTTATTAGACTGTCTTTATCCCAGTTTAAATTCTTGCTTCCTTTGTCATAGATTAAATGGCCATGTAGGCATGGATTTATTACTGGGCTCTGTATTCTGTTCCATTGGCCTGTGTGTCTGTTTTTATGCCAATACTATATGTTTTGAATACTATAGACTTATAGTATAATTTAACATCAGGTAGCATGATACCACCAGCTTTGTTCTTCTTAGGATTGCCATGGCTATTCAGGAACTTTTATGGTTCCATAAAAATTTTAGGATTATTCTAGTTCTGTGAAAAATGCCATTGGTATTTTGCTAGGGATTATATTGCATCTATAGATTGCTTTGGGTAGTATGGACATTTTATCTATATTAATTCTTCCTATCCATTAACTTGGTATACGTTTCCATTTATTTGTATCTTCTTTAATTTTTCTCGTCAATGACATATAATTTTGTGAGTATATGCCTTTAACTTTTTTGGTTGAATTTATTCCTAAGTTTTTTTTTTTTCTGATGCGATTGTAAATGGGATTGTTTTCTTCATTCTTCCTTCTGATAGTTGGTTATTGGTGTTTAAAAATGGAGCCAATTTCTGAATATTAATTTTGTATTCTGGTACTTCACTAAATCCATTTGTCACTTCTAATAATTTTTTGGTAGACTCTTTGAAATTTTATATGTATAATATCATGTCATCTGCATTTCCCATTCAGATGTCTCATTTCTTTTTCTTGTCTGATTGTTGTAGCTAGAACTTCCAGTACTATGTTGAATAATAGTGGTGAAAGAGGGCATCCTTTTTCTGATTCTGATTTTAAGGAGAGCGCTTTTAGCTTTTCCCCATTGAGTATGATATTAGCTTTGGGTTTGTCATATATGGCCTTTATTATATTGAGATAAGATCTCTCTATTCTCACTATGCAGAGAGTCTTTATCATGAATGGGTGCTGGATTTTGTCAAATGCTTTTTCTGCATCTATTGATAAGACCATATGATTTTTATGTCTTATTTTGGTTAGATGGTGTATTACATTAATTAATTTCTGGATATTGAAGCAAACTTGGTTACCAGGAATTAGTCACACTTGATTGTGATGTAGGATCTTTCTCATTTATTGCTAAATTTGGTTTGCTAATATNGTAGTAGGCATTGTGCTATATGCCAGAAATACTTCAATGAACTCGATGTACAAGTCCTTTCCTTCATAGAGCCTACAGTCTAGTGAAGACGAGTAAAGAGAATGCCATTGTTAATCAGATGGCGTTTGCTTGGTTTAGAAACCATTCTTTCTGGCTGAAAAACAAGTTTTAAAATCCTACATCTTTATAAACCACAAATGCATGATACTCTTATTTGAGATCAAGAAATTAAAAACACATTTAGTTCTTGTGTATTCATCTATAAATTGTAATTGTGCCCCCACTGAATGTATGTGCTGTCAGAGAGACACATAAACATATAAAGGGAGAGAGAAGAGGAGATGTTTGATTATAATGTACTAATCATATGAAATATTGAAGTATCATTAGTCAATGTTTATGTATTTTCTTCCAATGTCATCAAACTTACAGAAAAATTTCTTACCACATTAATACTAAAGAGGGAGTATTACCACGAAGAGTCCTGGTAAGAAAGTTCACATACACGAGTAATACACATACAAAATAGTAATTTAATCAAATTATTTTAAGAAACTTTAATATGCAAACTATTGTTGTAAATATGGTGCATAAAAAAATAAGGACATCTATCTCAGGAACTTCTTTATAGCAAGAATCTTGTTAATGTCTATTTGATTTAAACATGGAGGAATGACATATTTTATTTTCAAATTTCCAGATTCTCTACTATACTCGTAAACTTTGAGGTCAGATGTTTTGTCTCATTTGTATTTCTAGCATTGGTACCAAGTGGAATTTTATTATATGTATGCAATAAATATTGTTTGGATGTTTGAAGGTAAAAAATGGGAGGAAGGAAGAGGGGAAGGAGAAAGAAAGAATTTTTAAATTATTATTTACCTTATTTCCAGTATCATCATTTTTAATTTAGTTTTTATTAGTTTCAAGTGTACAAAACAACATAATGATTAAACATTTACACCCTTCACAGAGTGATAACTACATGAAGTCTACTGCCCCTCTGGATATTGAATTTTTGGATATTGAAGCAAACTTGGTTACCAGGAATTAGTCACACTTGATTGTGATGTAGGATCTTTCTCATTTATTGCTAAATTTGGTTTGCTAATATTTTGTTGAGGCCTTTTACATCTATGTTCATTAGGGATATTGGCCTATTGTTTTCTTTTATTGTAATGTCTTTCTCTGGGTTTGGAATCACAGTAAAAGTAGCCTTGCAAAATGAGCTTGGAAGCCTTCCATCCTCTAGCATTTTTTGGAGTCATTTGAGGGGAATAGGTTTTCAATCTTGTTTGAATGTGGTAAAATTCACCAGTGAAACCATCTAGTCCAAGACTTTTGTTTGTTGGGAACTTGTTGATTACTGATTCAATTTTATTGGTAGTAATTGTTCTGTTCAGATTTTCTCTTTTTTCTTGATTCAGCCTTGGAAGATTGTATGCTTCTAGGAATGTATCCATTTCTTTTAAATTGTCCAATTTGTTGGTGTATAGTTGCTTATAGTATTTTCTTAAATTATTTTGTATTTCTGTGGTGTTGATCATCTTCTCCTCTTTAATATCTGATTTTATTTATTAGGGTCTTCTCTCTTTTTTTTCTTGATGATCTGGTTAAAGGTTTGTCAATTTTGTTAATCTTTCCAAAAAATGGTGTCATTGATGTTTTGTATTGTTTTGTAGTCTCTATTGTGTTTATTTCTCCTGTGATCTTTGTTATTTCCTCTTTATACTCACTTTGAGCTTCGTTTGCTATCCTTTTTCCAGTTCCCTTAGGTGTAAAGATAGGCCGTTTATTTGAGATTGTTCTTGTTTCTTTAGGTAGGCCAGCATAGCTATGAATTTCCCTCTAAGGACTGCTTTCACTGCATCCCATAGATTTTGGGTAGTTGTGATTTTACTATAGTTTGTCTCAAGGTATCTTTTAACTTCTTCCTTGATCTCATTGTTAACCCATTTATTTAGTAGCATGTTATTTAGTCTCCATGTACTAGTTTGTTTTTCAGTTTTTTGCTTTTGTGTTTTTTCTTGTAGTTGATTTCTAGTTTTGCACCTTTGTGGCCAGAAGCTTGACAGGATTCCAATCTTCTTAAATTTATAGGGACTTTTTTTGTGTGCTTACATGTGGTACATCTTTGAAAATGTTCTGTGCACTTGAAAAGAATATATTCTGCTAGTTTAGGGTAAAATGCTGTAAAAATATCAAATATATCTGGTCTAGTGTGTCTGTTAAGGTCA
>NW_017732959.1:37918-39386 GCF_001890085.2 Hipposideros armiger | reverse complement strand
GATTCTTGAAGTTTATTGTTTTATATTTTATTTATAATTTTGGTGTGATCCTGGGATGCAGTAGGCATAGTGTTTACCTAATCTGCCATCTTGGACCTTCTGTCCTCCATTATCTTCACTTATTAAATAAGACCAAAATACTTTGTTTTCTCTACTGAATTTTCTAATATAAAATTTTACTTTGTAAACTTCCATGCTAACCTAAAAAGAAAAATGTAAACATAATTTTAAAAATTAATGATGAAAAAGATTTATTATAAAATTGATTGTATAGTAATACAAGAAATTTTAGTTACAGAAATAATTTACCCCTAAAATAAATGACCTCAAGCTTCTCAATATTGACCTTACATTTCTTTTTCTCTGCTGCAACTACTTCTTGAAGTTTTATTATGTTTTATAGATTTGTCCAGGTTATATTCTTCCTATAACTGCTTCTCTGCTTCTCTCATAATCTTTTTTTTCTTTTTTTTTTCTCATCTTGCTATCATGATTATGCACCATAAGATTGAGGATGTTTGAGTCATGGGCTTTTTTGTAACTAGAATTTTAGTATTAAATGTCTAGCTCATGATAAAGTGCTTATTTATATGTTAGACTGAACTGCCTCAACTTTTCTTTTTTATCTTATAAGATTGTTAACACATGTTCAATAAAATTACATTTTAAATCACATTTTTTGTGTGCCATGAAAATCTTAAATCACATAGAGTCAATGAATTAGACAAGCTTTATGTTGATTGAAGACAAGCTAAACTATTAAGCAGTTAACCAATATCAACACACACAGTGATGTGCAGTATTGCTGAGAGAGCTCTCTCTGGTTATACGTTTCTACAGTTAACCATGAACTTTCTCATTATAGATAGGTTACAAATATTGATTGTGATACCAGTGATCCCACACTATATAAAAAAATCAATAAATTATTTAATATTCTCTTGCTTTCAAGAGATATGGAGAACTAAAGTTTTTAATCATGTTTGTGTCAGGACTGGTTATTGACAAATTTATATTTTGCAATTAAATAATAGATACTATTAAAACAGAAACAGTATCAAGCAGTTTCCAATTTTTCCAGACAATCTAACATTATATGTATGTTTAATTGTTCTCTGGATTCTGTTATTGTTGCTGTTGTTGTTGTTGTTGTTGTTGTTGTTGTTGTTCTTCTTCTTCTTCTTCTTCTTCTTATTATTATTATTATTATTATTATTTTATTTTTTTTTACTATTTTAAACCAGACCTTTCTGCCCAAGGAAGCTATTTAAAGAGTATTTAGGTACCACTGAATAATACATACAGATTGATTAAAGTCAATTTCTTTATATTTTTAAATATTTTATCTCTTAGGAACTTTTCAAAAGTAGAGGAGAATGAAGAAATAAATCACATATACCTTGCAGTCATTTGCAATGTAACTCTAGAAACTGTGAAGTAGTACTCACTTAAGGGAACCTGGACTATA
>NW_017732959.1:13607-32958 GCF_001890085.2 Hipposideros armiger | reverse complement strand
GCCCCTAGCCTCCTTTAGAAAAATTTTACTCCCCCTTATTATCCTTTGCTCTCTTCTACTATAGGTTATTTTCTAAACAGACATAATAAAAGCCCAGTGCTGTATTTTGAGGAGGTAATAGACCCATTGAGATGTTAAAAACTCGATCTTTTGGTAACATTTCCAGTGCAAATGAACCCAAGAAACTACCATAAACATTAAAACTGAGAGACGAAACCAACAAAGGGAAGCGTTACTCAATTGAGCACTTCATGACTTGCTTCTCTAGACTTGCCAAATAATGCATTATTATTGGATAGTTCATGATTGTGAGAAATTGCTTTTTGAAAAAATTGTATGATATAGCCAAGGGTACATAAGAACACTAAAACTTATTGTATTTTTTTCTCTTTGGATCTCAGTTTTAGACATATATGTTAACTCCAATAATCCTGCTGCATGATAAGATCAATAAAATGTGAGGTGGTTTTTTTTTTTTTTTTGAGAGAGAGAGATTAGTGTCTTTGTTCACAAACTCACCATCAGGCTTCTGGAAGTCAAGAGCAATTGCGAGGCAGCTTTCTGAATACAGAAGCCAAAAGGAATTGAGAATGTCAGTTTGCTGCCCTGTCCAGATTCCATAACATAGCTACTGAGCAGGTTGGATCTGGGTAGCAGTGCATTTCTCTACTCAGAGAAGACAGGAGTTATACCAATTCAGAGTAGCACACTATTGAAAGTTTGCTGCTAAGCAACACAGGGTATATATGGATGAGTGTTGCTAAGCAGCACACCTCATCTATTCCACTGCTGAGAAGAGTTTTTGTTAGTGCAATGAAAAAATAGCCCAACATTAATCTCTGGTAAAGCTCTTACATGTATAACTAAGTTTACACAAAGCAGAAGCATTTTAAGTATGAAATAGAGATATTAGAAAATGAGGAAATTTCTACCGCAATTTTGAGACTGGCAGCACTATATGGTTGACTGATTCGCCTCTATAACTATCTATTTGACAACCATGAAAAAGCAACCACAATTGACAAAACACAAAGTATGATAAATAGTTAGGGTTGATATTCTTAAAATACAAAGATCAGATGTACACAGATAGGAAAATCTTTAAAACTTCACCAAGGAGAAAAAAAGAAAAAAAGACATGACCAGACATAATAGGAAAAAAAAGACAAGCAGAGACTAATAAGCCTGTTCATAACATCTAGGTACATGTTGGTGTCACTCAGTTTCATTTCAGTGCCTGTTCTCTGCTTGTTCATTGTCATCTCTTGTGCTATGATACAGAGACTGTGTTCGTCATCTCAAGCTGCCATGACTAAATACCATAGACTGTGTGGCTTAAACACAAAATTTCATTTTCTCACAATTTTGGAGACTGGAAGCCTAAGAAGAATGCCAGTATGATTGGGTCCTGGTGAGGGCTTTCTGGCTTGCAGATGGCAACCTCGCTGTGCTCTCATCTCGCATGGCCTTTCTATAGTGCATATACCGTATAAGAGAGTGTGAGAGGGAGAGAGGGAGAGAGCGAGAGAGAGAGAGAGGGGTGTATCTCATCCTCTTCTTACAAATTATAAAACTGCCAATCCTATGAGATTAGGATTTTATCCTTGTGACCTCATGTAACCTTAATTACCTCCTAAAAAGCCTCTCTCAAAATACAGTGACATTGGGGGTAAGCTTCAACATATAAATTCGGGGAGACACGATTTAGTCCACAGCAGAGTCAAAATGCTAGCTGCCTCTTTTGCATCTATCTCTTCTTAGCTACCCTACAGACAAGAAAATTCAAAAGTATTGCACCCCAAACCGAATTGTTTATAATACTTGATTCCTCAACCTTCTTTCTCTCCCACTCACTTCCCAATACAAAAACCCATGACCAAGTTAAATAACTTCCAACATATTTACTTCATTACATTTCCCTCTCCATGCCGTTTTCTTTTGTTATTGCTGTTGTTGGTTTGTATCATCTCTCACCAAGAATGTTGCCACAGCTTCCTGCCTACATCTCCATAGAACCCTCTCTGGAGACATGTAGCGAGAATGGTCTTCCTAATATACAAATCTTATCATGGCATTCCTCACTTTGAAAAAGAAGAAACTCAGCGAAATTTTATTACTGTCAGAATGAAGTGTAAGTCCCTTAATTTAGCTCCTACCCATTCCTTCAGACTTAGGTTGGGCTACCACCCTTCACATTCTGTGTAAACTTTCAAAATAGTTAAGTTCCTCATATCTTATTCTCATGTTGCCAAACTGTTTTTATTTAGAAATCCCGTTTCTCTACTGCCCGGATGACAGTGCCCCACTCTCTCCTTTCCTTGAATAAGATGTTCTTTCTTCTGGGAAACATTAGTGACCCTGAGTCAGCTGTGCTGCTCATGCTGTTTTCTCACAGCATCACCTGGATTCATAGTGCTTAACAAACTAGCTTTGAGTCGCTTCATAAGAGTTCCTTCCTTCTCCTTTACTACGTATGTGCTTGAAGAGAGAAGAAATCAGTTTAGTTTTCTTTTATCAATGTATTCCCGCTACTTAACAGAGTCTCGACACATGCAATACATGCTTATAAAATAAACACATTAATTTCACAAATGGTCAAACTATTACAAAATAAGAGACCACTCTGTTTTATTCCATAAGGAAATATTCTCTACAATGTGATTATTAAATGAGAGTTTAAAAATGGCGTCCTATTCTACTGGTAATTAGCTTTTCTAGAAAAACAAGCAAACAAACAGCATACTGCAGGTATTTTGAAAGGTCTATCCTTAAAGTAATTTCCTTTTGAGGTTATCTGTCCTAAAAAATAAAAATGAAACAGACACACTTAACATTTCTGAGAAAAGTTGCCTATTTTGTCGTAATAACACCAAAAAAGAGAACAGCTTATAGATTAAAGAAATATTTAAGTAAATGGTGATACATTTATAGAAGGGGATGATATCCAACATAAAATTTATGTTTTTAATAATGTTTACTGCTCTTGATGAAATGTTGAGTTAAATAAACAGACTACAGAATTAAGTCTACTCATGCCAGATCTAATTTTTTTTAAAAAGTGAATTGTAAGTATATACATATGGATATACAATATGCAATGTATGCACAAACATAATCCCTGCAAATAAAAAATAAAAGCCAGAAACAAGGTACAATATTATAGTCGTATTTAATTAGTAAATTATGAATTTACTATGTTTTTTCCTCTGTAATTTTCTGTTTCCTAGTTCTCTCTAGCATAATGAGCAGTATTAATTCATAGAGTACCAAAAAAACTTATTAAATGATGGAAGATAAAAGTGGTTGTACTTATAGATACCTATCTTTGTGAAATACCTCTGAACATGGACAGATGTGTAAATTTGGAGGAATGCCCTGTTGTAGGCCTACCACATCCCACCCTATAATCTATAAAGTAGATAGACTACAGATCTGAAAAAGAAAAACAGAAAATAAGTCAAGATATATAAGTCAAGTCAAAGAAAAATCCACAGCTACCTCCAAGGAAGAAAAGGCTTATTACCATATCATTTTATTCTAAGCAGATATCTCTTTAAATATAGATTTTCCAATCCTCTAAAAAGACATAGTGCCTGAATAATAGAACTTAAATTCTAGAACCAATGAATTTTTATCCAGTTACGCTTTGTGAGGTTGTGTTATGAGTTTATTCTTTCCTTTATCCAGTTAGCTTTATCACAGGGTACAGGCCACTGTCAAATTTTGTCAGTTATCAGACAGGTAAATGTAAGTGGAGGTATGTTAGAGAATAGAAACTAGTTCACATATGTTAAATGAACCTGTGAAAATATGTTAGAGAAAGAAACAAATTTATAAATCATATTATTGATTCACATATAATGTTATCATTTAATCCAATGAATAATAAGTTAATACACAATATTAATAACCCAAATCTGAGTGTTATAATAACCAAAACCTTTCTTCAATTTCTAGTAGTACATTACAAGCTTTTAAAATATTTCAAAATTTTGATTTTCAGCTGGAAATTTTATTGGGGTATAGATAATAGCTTTAATCCATTGTCTCCATTTTTAATATATCTCAACACAAGACAAAACATTTTTAAAAAGAAGATAATTATTCCGTAAGTGTGAGTAAAATAATTAAAATATTAGTACTAATTAAAAGGAGACATTTATGAAACATCTATTGAAGACCCATTGCATGATAAGCATTGTACTAAACACTTTATTTCAATATTCCCTTTAATTAACCTGAAATCCTGTAATATAGTTATTATACCCATTAAAAATGAAGAAATTCACATACAAATTTAAGTGATTTCATTTTTTTTTAAGTAAAGCAGAACTCAGCAATTTTACACTATTTGAATTCAGGCATGCCTGAGTTTAAAACGCTGTATTTTATCCACTACCAAAAATGCCTCATAGTATAACTCTTAATAAAATATTAAAAGTTAATTATAAAGAAATGAAATAAATTAAAATGCAATTTAACATTTTCTAAAATATTCCTCCTGCAACATGATTGAAGTATCATATTTCTCTCATTTTGAAGCAACTTTGTTGACAAAAGCTTACTATTTACATATACAGAGTGTTCTAGGTTTTGATGAATTGAATGGTTTGTAGGCTTCAGGGTCAAGGTAGCAAAACTTTACAAATGAAAGAAATAAGAAGTTTCATTTATATTCTATGCA
Source organism: Hipposideros armiger (assembly GCF_001890085.2). NCBI lineage: Eukaryota > Metazoa > Chordata > Mammalia > Chiroptera > Hipposideridae > Hipposideros > Hipposideros armiger. The sequence continues at coordinate 28,274 of NW_017732959.1, read as the reverse complement.
TTTCTACTTGAGAATCCACAAATCTCAAAAGCAGTTGTAAAGGGCTGCCCATCCACTTTGTGGTGTTTTTCACATGACTCAATTGTGAGGTATGCAAATATAATAAAAAATCCACTCCCAATTTAAATAGGAAGAATGTCATCAAAAACTACAACTTGTAAACATCAGAATACATTAGAGTTGACTAATTCATATAAATTATAAATATGAAATAAATTGTATAAATCTTGTATATACAGATAGATTGCAATAACATGATGATACATTTATTTTTTCATATTAATACAGTATAAAATACAGTCTTATGCACAAAGAAACTATTAACAACACAGTTTTTTTCAAAGATTTAATAAAACTGAACTTCATATGGAAATTTAGCTATCAACTTTACCTCCTACCAAATTGAGAATCTAATCTCTCTTTACATCCCAGGGAGTTTCTTATTGAGTACATTTATCTAAAGGAAATTGCCACCTCAGAAAATTGCCCATTTCATTGTTGTATAACACTGTTTTAGAAAATTCTTTCTTATAATGAATTAACAAAATATTTCTTTCTATAAGTTTTGTTATTTAATCTCTGTTTTGCCCCTCTAATATACCCCAGAATAAGTATGCATCTACTTCCATGTGACACATATTGCTTAAAATATTTTTTACTGTAGTATAAATATTCCACTTTACTGATTCCCCATATGATACGGTTTCTAGTTATCATATGACTCTATTCACTCTCCTATAGATGCATCTTGAATGTGAAGGATGCCATAAAATGGAACTTCCAAAATTGGACAGAGCATTTCAGACATTGTGTAAGAAACACAGAGCATAGCTGGGCCATTACCAAATACATTCTTGACGTATATTTGAAGATTTTACTTTGTTTCATTTTAATATTATTTGCACTGTATTACTGGTTTATGCAGAATATTTTTCATTATTTTTCCCATTTTATTATGTGCTGCTAAGAAAAGTCTGTCATATTGTATTTCATATATAGTTTACGTATAGAAATCAAAATTAAAGTCTGTATTTCTTTAAAAGATCATTTAAGTCTTTATTTGTCCTCAGATTGCAAAAGTCTTTGGCATAGTCTGACTTCTAAATCAAGTTGGTTTTATAACAGCAAGTTTGATAAACATGTCCTCTAGGTCTTATCTAAGCAGCTGTTAAATAGGACAGATACTTGAGGAACCTCCTAAATTCTATATCTATTTAAAAAAAGGATTAGGTTTTAGTTCTTACTAGGAATAAAATGCAATGTCATCCAGAATAAATTTTCTTATATTGGGTATAGGGCAAATAAAAAGTATTTATTGTGTACTTTCTCTATGTCAGGCACTGTGATATTCTCCCTAGTCTGTAAACTATTTACATTTCAAATAATTAACATTTTGGAATCTCTCTGTTTAAACAATTGATTGAGAAATTATACCAGTAATCAATAGTCACTGACCTATGTTAATGGATTGTAACCTATTGGACTATACTTGCTTAAATTCAACATTTCTCTACTATTTTGTTTTTGACCATTACTTTCTATAATTTTTCAGAATCTTCTAGCTATACTTCAACAGTATCTAAACATTCTTTTGTTGAATTAAAAAAAAACCTTTATTTAAAGCATCTTAAAACAAAACAAAACAGCATGATCTTACTTGGAAAGGGTTTTTTCCCTAATTAATGAAATAGGCTTACCACTGTAAGATGAATCAATTTACTTGCTTAGATTGATTGTAGGCTGTTCTTTTCATAAAAGAAACATATATTTGTCTTTTTTCTTCCATTTACCATCTACCCTTTGGTCATTTAACTGTCCATTAACTTCAATTAGCAGTTCAAATGAAGTAAAATAAAATGAAGGACAGGAAAACTAGTACAGAAAATTGAGGAAGACCAATGAATTTTGTCAATATGTGTAATCTACTACTTAGAAATTTTACAGCTTGGAAACATTTTTTTTCATCAAATCTTGAGGCAATTTACTCTAAAATTATAATTATATCAAGGATGTCTATTTTCTATGCAATTGGGTAATAAATAATACAGTATTTTTGGACACCACATAATGTACATATTGCTTACCTTCCATTTTACTTTGCGCGTGATAGATCTTTACTACTAATGGAAATGTGAATATTAACCTTGAGAAGGAGTGAGTGTTTCTTGGCTCCTAATAACTAATTTTTACCTGATTTGTGCCGATAATTATTTAAAGTCTCACTTTTGCCAGCACAAGCATATTGGTTAACAGCTATGTTAGGAATAATGTAATTTATTGTTTGAAAAATTTAGAACATAGAGCTTAGATGAATGGATAAGATATTGTATTTTTAAACATATTAATTTTGTTTATGTGTGCCATTATCCTTATTTATTGAGATGATAATTATATTTGCATTACTGTTAGTTACATCATGTGAAAAGCAAAGAATGTAGGTAGACAGTTCTTCACAATTACTTTGAGATTTTGAGAGGGAGAAACTTTGCTAAATTCTTTTTAATTATAAAATTTCCCCAACAAAAACAAATAGGGTGGAAATATAACTTATTTATTTCATTAAAATTATTGCAGCATGATTATTATTATTGAGGGTTTTCTGTGTAGTAGAAAGTAGTATATTCACGGACACAGTTGCTTGTCTGAGGTCTTGCCATAAGTTACACAGACAATAAAATGTGGATATAAAATACACCAGATGAGAAGGCAGTTAAGTCTTCAAAGCATGGGATAACTTCAATCTCTTCTTAGACATAGAAGCCTGTTGCAGTTTTCAAATGTGAGATTTTTATCAATCAAGCGATATTCTGTGCTATATTTTCCTACCTTCTAAAAAGACATGATGTTTAGCTGCATAGAAGAAAAAAGAACATATAAGGAAGCCTCCAATGAACATCTTAGAAGCCAAAGGAAAAGAAAGAATTTGCAAATGCACTATTAAGAACTTAAAAAAAATGGAAAATATATGTTTTATATGTATTGAGTAGCCTACTCTTTAAAAGGAACTATGTGTCCTTTTCAGCATAAGTTGTTTTATATACATACATGTGTCTGTTGAGGAAATATTGAAAGTGAATAATTACAGTTGAATTTATTCATCCAAACTCTTACTGATTGTCAGCTGTTTGCTAGCTATTGGTGTGGGCGCTGAGGAGATGGTGGTGAACAAGATAGATAAGGTTATTGCCTTTATGAATTATGGTTCTCAAACAACAAATAACCACATCTGCTAGCGATATAATCACTGGTTCTGCTAACACAAATGACAATTGCTCTGTATTCAAGCATATAGTTACCTTATAACAAAGCCTGGCAGTTTATTTCATATGCATGGCATGTGTGTATAAAAGCTCAAAAATGGAAATGAATATGGTATAATTGGAGGAGGATGGGAATGCAAACCATACCTATTTAGCTGTCTTTTAAATTGTAATAAGTATATTTACTGGAGAATTTGATTCCTTGTCTAACTCCTGATATTAAGTTTGTAGGCATAGCCTTTAATTATAATGAATAATCCAGACTATTTTTGTGCTTATCATTTGCATGGCAGGATTTTAGATGACACTTTTTATGAAACACTTTTAGATTTGAGTCTATAAATAAATCATCCTATCAAAGTCATATCTGAATCACTATGAAGATGGGGACAATTTAATATTTTAAACATGTAGACTATCTTCTTTACAAGAACTATCTTATAAGACTGTGCTTTTTCAGAAACACATGACAGGAGGTTGAATAAAATATAATTAAATTGTTTTGAAATGCCAATATATTATAATGATGTTATCAAAATATAGTCTTTTATATATATATATATGTATGTAGATATGTAATATATAACATTATGTATTATACTTATATTACATGCACTTATGTACATATTCTTTTCTAATAAATCACAGAGACAAATGAAAGACCAATAGAAAATATGGACAAAGATAAGTTCACAGAAAGGGAAATACAAAATATGAAACATTTATAAAAATAATTTTTCAAACTCATTAAAAATTTCAATATACATTTTAAAAATAAACATAAATTATAACAGCAATATTATGTTTTCCACTGATCAAGTTAATAAAGATGGAAAACCTTGTAATTGGTAAGAATACAGGAAACCAGACATTTTCATAAAACTGTCAGTAGATGTATAAGTTTAACACACTTTGATACAATATTTTCACTTCTATTTATTCTTTCAATAGAGTCACTCAAATTCTATGTAGATAACAGAGAAAAATTGAAAAATTTGTGCAAATTTCTTCAAAAGAGATTTACGCTACTTTTACACAATAGCCTATAGATATTAGAGATGATAAGTTAGACCTAGATATGCACAAGAGACTGTTAAGAGACTGTTAAGAAAAAGCAAATTGGAAAAAAAAAGATGTAGTATAGTTTGTTTTTACCAAGGAAAGCATATAAATTAGACACACACATGTTGAAAAATGTAAGGAGGTATACTCACTAAATAAAATTGTGATAAATGCTTTGCTATGTTATATAGGGTCCAGAAGGGTGGGCATCTCTGTCCCCTAGAACATTTTCTCAGAATATGAGGCACTCAGTAAATATTTATTTCATAAAGTAATCAAAACTACTTTATATTGATTCCACAGTTCAGTATCTCAATCCAGATTCTTTATTATCTAACCTAAAATTATCTCCACTAGCTATTTTCTTAATCTTATTGAAACATCTAGGCCTTTCTAATTTCTAATTCATTCAAATTTTCCCCTTTCAGCTTTCTCTTTTCCTTATTTACCCCAATTAATACTTACAGCTTATCATCCTAATAATTGGCATTCTTCTTTTGTCAGTATACTCACTGTTTTATTGCTTTTCTATTCCAGCAGTTTGTGAAAACTAACTGTTAGTGCCTCTCCACACAATCAGTTCAAAGTTCTTTCATTTCTCATCTACATTCTAGAATGACCCTCCCATGGTGCTGAGGGCTGCCCTAGAAATACCACATAGCATTTCAGAAAAAGCTTCTGGTGTTAATTGATCATCTTCCGTGTCTACAGAGCTTTCAAAGTGCTCAGCCATCCCACTGGATATGTTCAGGCAGCTCTCTCTGTCATTGTGAGTAACAAACATCTCCTTTAAATTTCACCCATGCCCTCACACCATCAACTGCTCTACCTGCCTCCTCTCTGTGCTGATGACCTCTCGTTTTTTATAGCACTGAGAAAATAGAAGCCTACAGATTGCCTCTCACCTCTTCTCACTACAAAACATAATTTTCTTTATCTGCCTTTTCCTGCTTCCTTGGTTGCAATAGCAAAGATTATCTAAAAGTTAATAACATGTCTTACCATATTTCAGGAGCATTTCTTAATAAATTTTGCCACCTTTTCCCATCTGAACCCAAATATGCTCAAATATTTTCCATTTTAAGAAATATACCGCTTTCCTCTTATATTCTTTCCCATCATTGTATATCCTCCCTTTCTTTTAACCTTTTGTTTTCACCCCCTTACAATTCATTCATTGCATAACATATATTTTGGTTTTTACTTCCATCAAGTCTGGAAAAACTATGCTAAAGTTACCAGTGACCATATTGTCGCCAAATACACTGTTCATTTGTTATTTTAGCATGACTTCACACTGTAAAGCACTTTCTTCTTAAACCATTCCATTACCTGCCCTCTTGTGGCTCCAAATTTTCCTGATTTTCTGTTTGTTTCCAAATTGTCCTTAAATGTGTGTATGGTTCTGCATTCTATTTTATAAGTTGTTTTCAATCAGTTTAGACATTTACCCTGGGATTTCTAATTTTTTAATATATTTTAAATTCTAATCTGGAAATCACTAATATTTTATTTACCTCCTTGTCAACAAGTTTACATATCAAACTGACTACTGGGCTTCTCTTCATGTGGTTGCTTTATTTTTATTTTTTTAGCTGAGCCATCCTGCCACCTGTTGGCAGCTCAATGGCAGCTCAGCTCGGGCGGGCAATCAAACCGCTGTTGCTCAGAGCTCAAACTCTTGAGCAAGCTCTTAACCAACTGAGCCACTCGGCCTGCCCTCATGTGGTTGCTTTAGATACTTCAAATTCAACATTTGTAAAACAGATCTTAGTTCATTCTCACTTAAACTCATACTACATTTGTATCTCCTGGCCCACTGATCTTGAATTATACAGGTCAGAGGCCATGGCCCCTTATTTAACTACTTTCAGGAACTCTGAAGGGCCTTGGAATTCACCTTATTTTCAAGCTAACAGGCTAGTTTGTGAATACTTCATGGGTATTGGCAGGAGACATGTGACTCCTGGGTCAGAAACAAAGGGTTTTATTACTCAAAATAAAAAAAGGAGGCAGAGCTTCTGGTTCACTCCAGTTCCTGTAAACCCCATGGGGGCAATGTGGATCAGTCTAGATGGATACCTGCACACAAAGAGGGTTGTGTGAGAGCACAGGGAAACTGAGCTTTGTCATGAGTGGTGAGCAAGCCTGCTCTCTAGAGGGAGATGTTATCTCATCCACAAAGGTTGCTTTCTGCAAACGTAGTCCTCTGGGCCCAAAGTGGAATGAATGCCTTTCACAAGAACCACTATCTACATCCAATGAATCACCAAATCCAGTTGACTCCAACTCCTAAATATATTGTAAATATTTTAACCCATTGGTCTTAAACTTCACTGTTACTACCTTTCTCCAGCCAGGTCACATCATCTCTCACTAGGATGACTGAAAAGCCTCTTACAGTCTTCTTGCTTATCAAGACCCTGTCGCACTCTTCACCCACTCCCCACCCATCCTCAATGAATCTCAGATCTGGAGCCAAACTGTCATCATCATAATTAATTCCAACCATACCACTTTTATTTATTGTTCTCATTTTCCTCAGGATGAATTGACAACTCCTTAAATTAACTGATATTAATGCCTTTCATCTGGCCTCTGTTTACATTTCTAGATAAATTTATTACATTGCTGCTTCTTTACCATTTTCTTTTCCACTTACCAATAATTCCCACACATTAAGTTCCATCATTTCCCACTGCCAACTGCTATATTAAGTTACTTACTACTGTGGGTGCCAAAGAAATGTATACACATTTTAAGAGATGTTAACACTTAGGTTAGTGTTGCTCAAGCAGTAGTTCACTGTAATTAGAAGTGACTGGATACTGATGGTAACCACTTTGAGCACCTCTTGTAATAGTAGAAGTCAAACGTGACTTGTAGTCATCTTTTTTTATCAGTATATATTAATCCTTTTTTTTTCCTTTATGAAAATGTTTATACATTTTTTGGTACCCTCTGTGTGTGTATGTGTGTGTGTGGGGTGTGTGTGGGGGGGGCGGGGGTTGTGTGTGTGTGTGTGTGTGTGTTCACTTTATTATGCCCACTCAATTTCTACTTGGAGAATTTTTTTCACAGTTCTTCAAGTTTCAGTGTTAAGGTCATGGCTACAAAGACATTATCATTAACCTATAAGCAATCAACACATGGTGCCTTTCCCATGTATGCCAGTAGCAACCACAGCTTTCCAATTCAGAGCATCGCACTAGTAGTTTTTTCACTAACTCATATCCCTAACTTGGATCTCTGTGGGGACTAGTGGAACCACATCTTATTCTTTGATCCCTTCAATATTCCCAACAAATACTCCATTCTTAATAAATATTTGGGCAAAGAGTAAAGTAAATATGTTAAAACATTTGTGGCAATAGAAGTTTCCTGTATACTCAAAGGTCAAAAGCTCTATGAAGGTACGGACACAGGTCTTATTTGACTTTGTCTCAGCAGTAGTAAGGACGGTGCCTAATATATGCTATAGCTCCTCCGTTTGCATATTATATATTTTTGAATTCACCTACTTGCCAAAAGTTCTATGTAACTCCAAAATCAACACTGTGTTTTCAGATCATTCGTGGGCATGCGCCTGTTCAAAACAGCAAAACCTTTGAGTCACCCATGTACACTTTCCCATATGAGGTCAACATGGTCGTGCTTGTCTTCTGGGTTAAGTTTTCATACTGTAAATAAGTGTCCTTTTCAGGGTCTGTAGTGCCACATTTTGCATTCTTATGCATTTTCTTGGTGTATCTTTTTTCTTTCTCTTTAAAATAGCTCCCAAAAGAATAATGCTACCTAGGTTCCTAAGTGGAAGCAGCCAGTGATGTGCCTTGTGGAGAAAATGCCTGTGGTAGATGATCTTCCTTCGGCCATGAGTAATGGTGCTTTTTGTCAGTGAATTTAATGTTAGTGAATCAACAGTGTATATTAAGCAAGGTGTCTTTAAACACTCATAAAACAAGGGTATGTATTGACTGGTCAATGGGAAGATTGTGGTCAGAAGCTCGCAGGAAACAAATCCTGTATTTTCCCTAAGGGTGATGAACCAGTATTTGCTAATTCAGTGTCTGCCATGACTTTATAATTATGGCAAATAATGAGAATAGATTGTAAAGACCTAAAAAATAGTTTACAATTAATAGTTGAATGAAAAGACGCAAACGATGAAGAAGGCTGATATTGAAGCTGCGTCTCTGAAAAGGTATTATGAGCTGTATATCTTGTTCTGTATTTTCTTTAATGATTTGGGTGAAGATCAAAACACATATTTATGTAATTGATGTATGATGCATATCTCTGAGATATAATATACAGAATTCAAACTAATCTCATTAGTCTGAGGAAATTTACTGGAGATCAATGAGATAGAATTTAACAGGACACCAGTATTCACCATTTAAAGTCTACATATCAGTTATCTAAGAAGATAAAGAGAAACCTTAACACTATTTATATAAACTTACCTGGAAGTTTAATTTTAGTTAATCACAAGAAAGAGATGAGGGATATGTGTTGAAATCACACAATTCCACAAGTTAAAAATAAGAGATCAAAATAGAAGACAAACAGCAATTGTGGCTTAGCTTTATTGTAGCTGCAGATTAAAAATCCAGATAAATTGTGTTCTAGGCTTTAATTTTTTAAATAAGTACCAAATGAATTGATTCAGCTAATTAACTGTCTTGCTCTTCTAGTTGGATTATGTAATTCTTCATGTTATTAATTTAAATTCCTGCTATCCATATTGAATTTGTCATCTGTTTCACAATGCTAAATAAACTATGCAAGAAATAATTCAACTGACTGAAAATGAATAAAAAATACCATTAATGCCAGTTCACAGACTACCCTAAAACACACCTAATTGTGCAGAGTAAAATTCTGGGTCTCTTGGAGTCAATATTATATAGTTTAGATGTATTTTAAGCTCATCAATTGATTATAAGAGCATAACTAACACCTTAAGAATATTCTAAACTGTATAGTCATATCCTAATACTGTTTTAGAAGAATATATAAGATGTATCTTAAGTAACCAGTATTATCTGTCTCTGTGGAAACTACACTACATTTATTCAAATAATTCTGGTAAGATTATTGTGGCTGATTTTTTGGTTTGGTGGTAACAAAAAGATTGTAATGAAATGCACTACTTGTCCTAATAATCAAAATCTTTTAAGTTTATCTAAATTTTTACTGATCTACACATACATCCTTTGATATTAGATTTTGTTACACTATTAATACCATTCATGTTTTGCTTCAAAGTTAGCCCAACCCTGAAAATATTCTGCTTGCCCTCCCTCTTTCAGACCTCCTGTTGGACTGTTTTAAACTTCTAAGCCTCTTTGACAAAGTTAAAACTTTAAAGCAGTTTAACTGTCTCTGAGGTCATGCTGAGAGTAGAGAAGGAATACATCACTTACTTTAAAATTCAACCTCTTAAGGAGCATGCTTAAGAATCTTTAAAAGAAACTTCAGCTTCCCTATTCTTGGACTAACCACCATATTTTGTTTCAGAGAAGTCCAGCCATTTCAAAAAAGGTAGGACTTCTTTGGAGCACATTGGGCATGCTCTTTAAATAGCTAGATCATTTATGTTTCTGAAGTATAGATCTTCTACCTCCAGAGAGACTAAGTAACTCTTAAAGTGATATTGTTCTTCTTTTAGAGGATTCATGATTCTTTAGGGAACTGGCAGCCTGTATCCAGTATATTATATTGTATATGTAATATTCATAACATGATGATAAATATTAATAAATTCCAAATACTTTTAAAATCAGCATGGAGCAATTATGGTGAATATATCTTCATATAGTGCTCTTTAATGTAGGTTAAGCTAATTTATTTTACCTATGCTTATATTTGTTTAGATAAATACATGTCTCATGGAATAACTGAAATATATGTTAGTAGTCTATAAGTTGTGAACTATCAGAAATGCAATTAATCTCAAAATCAGTGCTTAATTTAAAAACCCTTAACAAGGGTTAAATTCCTAATTAAACTGTGTACAATAATTATATTGAATATTATTCTGTAAAATTATTTTATATATATAATATATTATTTTTGAGACTCTTCAAAAGTATGTTTTCAAATGTGTATGATTATTTAATATGTCCATAATTGTACTGATTTAAAAATTTTAGAAAGTAGAATATTTTGTCCAGTGTTAAAATACTTTCACATTTATGGATAGTGCTAGTTCAGCATGAATTTTTCAGAAAAATTTTCAGAAATGGTGAAAAATTTTCAGAACTCATTGAATAATTTTGCATGGGAGATGTGACTGGGATTTTTAGAGAGAAATTGATATACATTATTCTAGACATATAAATAAAAAATCCATCATAGCATTTTTATGAGGTGAAAAATTCTAAAATTCCACTAATTATTTGTCCAAAGTTTGGAGAATATAACAAATAATTAAAATTACCAAATAATTTACTATATATTATATCTGGCAGACTCTGGGTTTACTACAAATATACTCTTACAGTTATACCTGATATCAAGATGTTTCCATTCTCTGCTTATTTTTACTTTTACCAAAACACAATTAATGTATGACTGTTAATCATTTATTAAAACTGTATTTACTAATATTATTAAAACCCTATTTACTAATATACATCGTATTATTTTGGCTTAACTTTTCAAGAGTAAACTATTGAAAACAAGAATAATCTAAAGGCTTTTTTTAAGATGTGAAAAATATGTAGAATGATATTTAACAATGTTGGATTTCCAAGATAAATCTTTAATAAATAAGTATAATGAGGGCTTGGGCAGGTTCGCTTTAAAATATTACAGAATGTCATAGAGTTACAACAATTAAAACAGGGTGGTAAAAATAATAAGTAGGTTAAAGATCAAGTAATATATCTCAAATCTTGATTCAGATATATTTAGGAATTCACAGTGGTGGTATCACAGTGTTTGTGTTCTAGTAACCTTTACTTTACTTAATAATGGCCCCCAAATGCAAGAGTAGTTATGCTGGCAATTCAGATATGCCAAAGAGAGGTCATAAAGTGCTTCCTTCAGTGAAAAGGTATGTGTGTATAGGAAAAAAATATATAGTATGTATAGGGCAGTTTCAGGCATCTGTTGGGGGTCTTGGAGTGTATCTGTCATAGATAAGGGGGGCACTATTGTGACTGAATTTAATCACATATAATTTCACTAAAGGAAGGAGCTAAAAGCAACATAAACAAGAAAGCTCCTGTATATTATATATTTTTTCTCTCACTAAGTTAATTGTTTAAGTATTAATAAAATATGTATTATAATCAATAGTTTGTTTTGAGATGCAAATGCCAGAAAACCAAACATCATTCTTTTTTAATTATGAGCCCAGATAAACCACATTAGGACACTACCATTTCTTTTGCTACTTAGAAATATTTTTTTTAGTCTTTGTAGTTTTATTCAAATCCTAGGTTTTAATGTTATTATGTAGATTATTAGTTAAGATATTAAGATAAATTAAAATCCTCATGTTGAATATCCTTTGCATATGTGCTATTTTGAGGTTTTGATACAGAATTTACCAATAGAATAGAAACTAGCTTTCTGATGTGTCTAATTTAAACTCCAGTATAAAATTGGCATTGAAAATTGCATTTCTAAAATACACATATTTGAAAAAATACCCTTAATCTATTAAAGTATTGACTCATAAGGTATGAATAAAGGTATTACAAAGTTGTTCTCATTATAATTTAAAGCTAATGTCTTATAAGTGAGAAATATAAAAACTGAAGTAGCATTTGTGTTTTATAAACACAGATTTGTAAAAAGGAATTGCACTATTTTTAACCTTCCCCCTTGATCTATTTACTAAGACAAGATACTGCTGTAAACAATTGTAATGAATCTGCTATGACATAGAGAAGAAAAAATAACAGTGCACAAAAAAAGGAAGAGGTTCAATTTGTCCTGTCATTCATCTAACAAGAGTTGTAAATTTTAATTTTGACAAGTAAAAATAATTAACACACATTCCAAAATTCATATTGTCATGCACAAAATGATTTCAGTTGAACTTGGACAGAAGTCTGAAAGTGACCTTGGAGCAATTGAAACGCCTCTTTAAATGTGTCTAGACAGAAAAGAAGCACTTAGCTGCCGAGAGAAGGTTGCAGTACAGACAGCGGTGGAATATGAGCTATAATCACTCCACCACCATCACGTTAGCCTCCGCTAACAGAGCCTTACGTTTACAAACCACTTCTCCACACACCTTTGAATGATTTTTATGCTGTTTTGGTTAAGTATAGTCACAGTATCAGTTGAATGAATGTGATAAAGTGCCAACCTAATATAGCACATCCTTTTAATATAATGGAAAGTACTAACATTAAAAATTTATGCCGTACGCACAATGTTTCATTTTCTTAAATGTTTTTCAGAACTCCTTAAAGTCACTAAGGGTCCTTATTGTAATATGCCCCTAAGAAGATATTCTATTTCAGCCCTAACTTCCTTTAGGAATAAAATCCCACCTTTGAAGATAAAGGTGGAAGTGGGTAGATGTTGAAAAGAGTCTCTTTCCTTAGAAAGGGAACAAAAATAGCACATGCCTGAGGTGTAAGAGATTACAATTCCTGGTTGTTGTTTTTTGTCTTTTGAACACATAGTTATAACTTCTTTGATCTGTTTCCTCACACATAAAATGTAGAAGTGGGACAGATGATCTCTAATGGCCTTCCAAGAAATAAATCCTGTGATGCTCCCAGGCTTTCTATATGGCTGTGTAGTGTAAAGCTTTTTATTCACTTCCACAATAGAGGGGGAAAACTTTCTGAGTTGACAACCACCAGAAGCTACAGACCCGCTGATGTGTTATCATGCCCATTATCCAAGCATTAAAAGTCACACGAAGGAAGAGTCCAGAGACTCCTGTTTCTTTATATTGAAAGAATTATTTTTTCTTTTGCTTTTAATAGAAAACCACAATCAGCATTTGATTGTATAAACTGAGTTCTTATCTGAATTTTTTTTGACTGTTTATGGGAGTACTTTTACTTTGAAATACTTTTTCATTTTGGTGTTTACTCTAGTGTTTTCATAAGCAATTCAAATCTTTTCAAATTTTTTAATCAAGTGACAGATTTGCTGTGACTTCCCAGGTGCTGCAGAGAATAAAGAATGTGTTTTAATCGGATGGGAAGAGCAGCCGGCGATGCCCCTCTTCATTCCACCCTGTCTCTGGACCAGCCAATCTTCCAGTACCAGCTCTGACAGCCTTGTGACCCCAACAACAAGCAGATTTATACAAGACACCAGGAGGATGAGTCTCCAATTCTTTCCAGTCCATGTTTCCCCCATGCAGCAGTGCTGACTAATTAGGAGAATAATTACAGCATATGGATATGTAACAGTGTGCCCTTTTAACCGTGTTGGCTGATGCCAAGTGGAGATCTCTGGGCCCCAAATGTCCCAGAAATGTTTTCCTGAATTCCAAAATGTGTACAAAACAATGTGTACATCCCGTTTTTGTTTCCTCTTTTATCCCTACCGCATATTGACTAATTTTCCCTCTGGGATGGTAGTGGAGGTTTATATTCTATTAATATCACCAGGCCCCTCCCTGCTGCAGAATTCTATGCATGGATTACACTTGAATATTCACATCTTCATATTACCAAGCTGTTATTTTATCAAGAGGAGGCTTAGTGCCTGAGTGGTCCTGATTCTTACCTGTATGTTTCTTCTTTAGATAACTCTAATACTTATTGGTTTTTCTCCGAACTGTACACAGAAAAAATTAAGCTTTAATGATTAATCTTGTACAAGTAACCAGAACTTTACTTTCTTTTTATCTAGTCATTCATGATTCAGTATGAAACACTTTTGTCTTTTTTATATAAATGGTCTTGTTCTCAAATTTCAACTTATTTAATTGTTAAACAGTATTATTCTTGAGCACACTAATATATTTTTGTCAATTTTCCACCTTCTAACTGAATTCCACAAGTGTAGTTTGCAATAGACCTTAAATAATAAATGTTTAATTGTTATAACCACCAGAAGAACAATACAGGTAGTGGAGTGGGCGTGTTCAAAAGCAAAGAGGCTTGAGGAAACTTCACATAATGAGAAACATTGAAGCATCGTGCCAGATAAGCCCATCCTCTTCCAATGGCTGATATAACTTAATATATGATTCAAAGTACACATTCATCAAATAACTGTAATGGCATGCCTTTGAAAAGCATCTCATTTAATAAAGTATGGAACTATGTAATTAACATCAATCCCAACTTGGTCTGAATTAGTTCTTCTTGTCTAACATATAAAATATATGACCCCATTACTTCATTCCTGAAAAAAA
>NW_017732959.1:11153-11927 GCF_001890085.2 Hipposideros armiger | reverse complement strand
GCCTGTGTCCTGCCTTATCTCTTTCAGGCCCCTCAGTCCACGCGCGTCGGTGTGCCGCTCCTCACCTCCTGCATCGTTCCCAGGAGATAAGTCATCTCTTCCTCTCGCTTACTGTAATCGTTCATCCTTAAGGTCCTTGATATTTTAGGTCTATTTTTTTTTAAATATTCAGAGTTATCAAGTTGCTTAACACAACAGAAAAATTTCCTGTAACAACATTGACCCTTCTAGACAAGTAGTTCTATTGTACTTACTGCATTTTCCCCTCAGGTATATTTAACATGTAAATGTAAACATGGGTCATGTAAAAAACGATACACCTCTTGATAACACTCTGTTGAATAGAAATTGTTCTCTCTTCCTGCCAGTCCTTCAACAGTACATGAGCCACGGGAATTTTCACCTCAACTTGCACCATGGTTTTCCACTCATACTTCATCCTTGGGTCCCCCTGGAGAACATGAGGACCCGCAGTCTCATGCACCCCATTAACTGGTGCCTTATTTCTTGCTGCTCCCTCTAAAAGAGACTTTTTCCCCCTATTTCCCATATTATTACAATGCGAGTTATTATTGAAAGCCTTGAATAAAATTATCTCCTCCAGAAAACTTCTCTAAACTTTTTTCCCCCCTTAGGAAAGATTTTTTTTTATTTTTTCCTTTATGTTCTCATCGTATTTTTAATAGTTTGATGATAGCATTTATTATACTATCTTTGGTAGCTCTTTATACACCTGCCTATTGGACTCTTGGACTAAATCACACACACACACAC
>NW_017732959.1:4237-7634 GCF_001890085.2 Hipposideros armiger | reverse complement strand
GTCCATATGTAGTATAATTTAAGATATAGTACTGATGAGTAAAGCTAATGTGTTAAAAAATACAAAAACTTATTACAAGAAAAATCAGA
This sequence comes from Hipposideros armiger, assembly GCF_001890085.2. NCBI lineage: Eukaryota > Metazoa > Chordata > Mammalia > Chiroptera > Hipposideridae > Hipposideros > Hipposideros armiger. The sequence goes on along the minus strand of NW_017732959.1, from coordinate 7,545 downwards.
GAAATTGCTTTTATAATACTGGGGCAGATGAAACCTTCTCAACCAAGACTAGGATCCCATATACTAGCAGAGAATAAAATAGATATGTTAAATATATGTATAATATTTAAATGTTTCTAGAGTAAAGTATACCCTAAAGAAAGTCATCAGAGATACTACAAGTCTTAGGAAAAATATTTATAATGCTAATGACAAGTTTCTTAAACATTTTATGTACACAAAATCTACTAAAATGAACAATGAAAACACCAATGGTTCAATATAAAGCTGTGCAAAGTATATGAATAAGAAATTTACAGACATTACCAATGAACACAAGAAAAGATGTTCAGCTTTACCAGTATTTAGGACAACACTATTTAAACAAAATTCACAAAGATTAAGAAAAATATTAGATTGCAATCCTGCTAGGAATATTTATCATTGATAGAAATATGAAAAATAAAGCAATCTAAAAATATCTATAAATAATTAAAACATATACTATTTGGTCAAGCAATCCCTCTCAATGAATTGATACCTAGAAATAAACCACATATGCAGAGGGTGCCAAAAAATATATACACATTTTAAGAAAGGCAAACTGTATTAAAATTGTAATACTCAATATATACCGATAACAAAAGGTGAATACCAGTCACGTTTTACTTCTGCAATTACAAGAGGTGCTCAGAGTGGTTACTATCAGTGTCCAGACACTTCTCATTACAGCAAACTACTGTTTGAGCAATGTTGACCAAAGTGTCCACCTGTATACCTTTTTTTGGCATTTTCTGTGATATTCATCACAGTATTATTTATATTGGGGAAAAATTTTTAATTAAATATGCCCAGGAGTGGTAATGATTGAATAATATTAAGTCAAATCACATAAGATCAAATATCACATTAAATAATAATTCATTGTTTAATGATATCAGACAAATCATTAATGAGTTTGGATTAGAGTTCTATCAGCCAACCTCATAGAATTTCCTAAGTCGTGTTGAATAAGAATATCTACTTAAGTATACAAGTGTATGTGTATATGTGTCAGTATAGTAATATGTGATCATAGAGAAATACACCTAATGTACGAAGATATTCTAGATTGTCAANCAAAGTCTAATATAAAGTCATTTGAAGCCGTATAAAGTAATTTTTGGTACTAAACCATTTTAGTATTGACATTTTCTAAAAGTAAGATAAGTGAAGCATAAGCAGAGGCACAGAAATATCATACACAGGCATTAAAATAAATGGCTGAATTGATTATTATGGGCAAAAACAAAAAAAGAATAAAACTACTAAAATTATGGGAAGCTGTTGGTTTCTATTTCTTTGCATCATAAGAAAGCTTTTAGCAAAGAGCATGGCTTTCTGAACCTGCCAAAAACATTATTCAGAAAATGGGAAATTACAGCTAGCAGCTTATGTCAGTTAGAATAAGACAAAGAGAAACTCCAGCTGTTGTGTATATTATATTTGTAGTGAAATAATTTGTTATGGCTTATTCTTTGCCGCAGTAGTTACCTAATTCAGACAATGGCTAATGGATGTCAGAATTCTAGTAAGAGATTCAAAGACTCAAGTAACTTGAAAATTGAATTCTTTTAGTTTATTAGATTCTGAAATGATAAAAAGTATTTTAAAAGTCTTATAAATGATTGAGGTTATCCAAACAGTGTCAATCTATTAATGCCAAAAGTCTTCTATAACAAAAAGCTTTGGATCTACAATAAATTTGATACCTCCTGGGATCTAAAATTTGCAGGAAGAGTTACAACTAAAAATTCCAAACGCAATTGACTTAAGTGATTGAACCTAAAATGAACTTGAAATCTTTACCTAACTGGATAACTTGTTTCACTTCCTTTTCTCCATGCTCTAAAAAATGAAATATTTTAATATATATAAGATAGTCTTTAAAGTTCAATTTAACAATGGTTTTCCCACAACTAAGATGACAGGCCAGAGGATTCAAGTGTGAAGTTTAGCCATTTGAGTCAAAAAGTAATGGAGAGCCATTGTGTGTACCTCAGGTTTGAAATAAAGTAAAAGTAATTGACCAGTGAAGACTAATTCAATCCAATAAGAGATAACTATAAGCTACAGACTTACTATACAAAATCCATGTGTATTAATTATGAAAATGTTAATATGTTAACAGAATAACTTGCTTAGTCTAGTAGTAAGTGTTTAAAAAACGCTTACCTATGCTCTTAGGACAATTTTGTTGGTTTAAAAATATGAAATTTCCAGAAAAATTTATAGGCGGCAACTCTCATATGAAGACATGTTTTATTGGTAAATGGGTTCTGGTGCCTGCCCTTTGGAGTGTGTTGCCTTTGAGATGGCTGGGTGGTGCTCCAGCCTGGTCCAAAGCTAACCACCAGGTATATCAGCCCTGGGGACTCCTGGGAGGGAACCCACTGCAGGCCAAGCTTAGCTGCAGCCTGTGCTCTGTCTGGGACCACCTGGTATGAGCCACAAAGTAATCTGCAAATGGCCACCGTCCACATGGAGCTTGGAGGTACCTTGAGAGGCCAATCTGGGAATTGAGGCTGACTGAGTGCTGGGTTTATAGCTGCTCAGCCAGAGGTATGGGAAATGCCAGAGCCAGATGCTGCTTGCTTGGTTTTGTGAATCATTGAGAGATTTTAGGGAAGTTCACAGCATGAGTAAAGGCACACTATTTATAGGGGAAAGCCACTGGAAGTGGCTTGGGTGTGCCTCATTGTTGGGTGGGGCAGGGTCTGTGGGACTCACTAGGGTGAGGCACAGAAAAGGTGATAGTCAGTTTGATGGAGACTTAGATATGGTATCTGCCTGCCTCTTCATGCAGGGAGTCGGGAGGGCTCAACCAAAAAACAATGGCTTCTGCCAGCTCCTCCATCTGGGAAAAAGCTGCCCCTCCAGCCCTCACTCTGGAGTTGGACAATTCAGTTCCCACCTTTTGAGCTGCTGCCCCAGCACTGGAGCTCAATGTGAGTGAGTCCATCAACCAGTAGTCCATGCGTGGGCCCTTTAAGATGAGTTCCTGGGACGTTAGTCTCCTTCTGTCTCAATTAGCCAAAATATCCTCTTGTTTTCATAACCAGAATTTATGGGGAATTCTCTCACCTGCACTGGAACCCTGGTCATGGGATCCTGGTATGGGGCTGAGACCTCTTGTACCTCTAGGGGGTACCTTCCCAGTTGAGATATCTTTCCCTGTGTTTAATGGTCACACATGTCTCTACCCCTTCTACCAGTCTCGAGGTGGCTTCTTCTGAATATCTGTAACTGTAGGGCTTTGGTTCAGCTAGACTTCAGGTGATTCTCAGTGG
>NW_017732959.1:0-2218 GCF_001890085.2 Hipposideros armiger | reverse complement strand
ACCCTGAAAGATATAATATATGAGCAATACTCATGGTGCAATTCGTAGTTCTCTTCCAGAACAATATATCGGTTAGGGGTGGATAAAGGCAGAACATCTAGAAAAGTTCAAGATGTGACATTTAAGAACATATGGAAAGCAACCCTTTCTATACTTTTGCAAATAAGTCAATTTTAAGTAATTTGGGTACAGTGGCCTTAGTTGTTCAACTTCTTTGAAAAAAACAAGTTTTATTGATTAGGCAGCATACTCAGCAGTAAAGCCAAAAAAAGTGCCGACTGATTTCACCAGAAATACTATGGAGAGTGAGTCACAACTTGAGTTGAAGGTTAGTCAATACAGATGAAGCAAATGTTTGGAGGTACAAAGCTTCTTAAGTGATGATAGAGGAGGAACTAAAACTTTAACTCTTGCTATAAAATTATCACTAAGATTATTTTGTTCTGTTTGTTTTTAAATATATAGCATATTCCTAAAGTGACAAAATATATCAAATATATTTGTTGTCCTCACAGTTCTTCCTGCTAAATGTGTTACTGAATTCCTATAACAAAAGATAATTTGACCAAATGTGTAAATTAATTATATTAGTGAATCACAGGCACATAAATGGGATTATTTTACAGCTTCATTTCATGCACATGGACTTTAGATTTCACTATCTTTACATCATGTAACTTTATATTTGGATCAGGTACTTCATCTCCTTGAGCAGCCAATGTTTTCTTATTAGAGCAATAATATTAGCAACAACAATGTAATGGTGATAATAATTACCACGTTTCTTTTGAGAATAAAATAGCTTAGTAATAATAGTAACCCTTTATAACACTTAATATTTGCCAAAAACTGTTTGTGTGTGTGTGTGTGTGTGTGTGTTTAATTTTCATAACAACCATGTAGGTAGGTTCTATTACTTTCCCAAGTGTGCAGATGTTGAAATTGATAAACAGAACATCCCCAATCCAAGTTACTAGTATTTGGAGAGGCAGGAAGTGAACATGGAAGGCTAGCTTCAGAGTTTGTCGAGTTTCCCACCGGAGAACTAATTTTATCAAGGACCTTGCCTAGGATTGGCAAATTTTATGTGCTTAATGAATGTTGGTTCAAAAGATCAGGGTAAGACAGAGTGATTCTAGGAAAATGGGAACATGGTAACCTGATGGTATTTCCTTCTCCCTCTGCCTTCACCTTCAATTCATTTTTCTTTCCTGACTCAAAGGATGCCAGGGGCCCTCAGNAAATTGATAAACAGAACATCCCCAATCCAAGTTACTAGTATTTGGAGAGGCAGGAAGTGAACATGGAAGGCTAGCTTCAGAGTTTGTAGAGTTTCCCACCGGAGAACTAATTTTATCAAGGACCTTGCCTAGGATTGGCAAATTTTATGTGCTTAATGAATGTTGGTTCAAAAGATCAGGGTAAGACAGAGTGATTCTAGGAAAATGGGAACATGGTAACCTGATGGTATTTCCTTCTCCCTCTGCCTTCACCTTCAATTCATTTTTCTTTCCTGACTCAAAGGATGCCAGGGGCCCTCAGGCAGCTGTATGCATAGAAAAACTAGATTCTGAGGCATTTTTTGCTAAAATAATTGGTATAGGTGTTCTATGTAGTATGCTGAGCCAAGAGTTAAAGCAGGAAGCCAGCAGATTCTGAGAAGGGCTGGACCATCAGAAATCTGTGCCTCCCCAGATGAAATAATAATAATAATAATGATAATAATAATAATAATAATTATTATTATTATTATTATTGATATTCTACTTCAAGTTTTTTTTTTCTTTGTGTGTGTGTGATTCAGTTTTACTGGGCTTATATTTATTTTCTCTGGTTATTAGAGGCTAGACATATTCAGGCCTTTTGCAGTTTTTCTTAGTTGACTCATTGGAGCTCACTCAGGTCTGATGGATGTTGTTGGTAAAACAGATGGTGAAAGGCAAACTGTTTCTATGTCTGTACCAAAGAAGGTTATCTGTCAGGCTTTTCTGAACCTTGAGAAGCCTCCTTTATCCCTTGATCCCTGATGTTTGGGTACCTTCCTATCTTAGGAATTGAGACAATTCAATTTCTTTGAGTTTCTTCAGTTCTTGGTGTCAGGGAGACCAGGACAAAGAACACCTTGAAATAAATTGAAGGAGAAGGAAAAGCAGACATAATGATATCACTCTGGGATATTTAAATTCCACCCAAAATATTATTTGTGCAACTAAAGAAA
>NW_017732958.1:133977-134993 GCF_001890085.2 Hipposideros armiger | reverse complement strand
CAACTGCATGTGAGTCTAAAATTATCTCAAAATAAAAGTTTAATTAAAAATATAAAAATATTTTTAAATATAAAATATATTTAAATAAATTATATTAACAAACCAAATTTTCTTGATGGAGGGTGTGTGTGTGTGTTCAAAATCCTATCATTTTCTATTCATTTATCTATTTTGATACCATTTATCAAGCCACAGAACATTTTGCCTACCCTAACCAGATATTTGTAGCTACTGAGGCATAGTTTGTTTTTATATTAGTATTTGTGAAAGGGTGGCAGGAAGAATTTTGGTTTCATAATTGTGATGTGTGCGTGTGCATCCATGTGTAAAGGTTCTTGTTTTTATTATGAGCATATGCTTATTGAAATGGGTGTATATTTTCATGTGCATCTGTGGCTGTGTTTATTTATGTGAATGGTAGTGGGTTGTGTTGTGTGTGTGTGTGTGTGTGTGTGTGTGTGTGTGTGAGAGAGAGAGAGAGAGAGAGAGAGGACACTCTGTTAGGAATTCTCAAACAAAATTATGATAGTTCTATTCACTCATTCAATTATTAAAGCAACACTCTTTGAGTGCCTACCCTGTTCCAGGCTCTGGTGACAGAGAGATGACTAAGGTAATGTCCTTACCATGGGGAATTCCCACTTTTTGGGGAAGGGGGATGTTTAATTACAGCACAGTGTACTGAGTGCTGTGATAAAGCAACGTATGGTGTTCTGTGGAAATGCAAAGTGAGAGTATCTAATCAGACTGGGGATAGTAGTAGACAGAAAAATCTTCCTAAAAGGTATAGTGTCTGGGTGGAGTCTTAAAGTTTGAATAGTTGTGTATGTTTCAGAGTTGCAGAAAGAAGGGGGCTGGAAATAGATACCAGCTATAGGATTGTTATATAGCATATGCAGTTTAGATAAGGGTCTTTGTGGTGGGAGGTGCAGTGTGAGCAAGCACCTCCAGGAGTACATGGGATAATACCCTGGAGTGTGTGAAAATACTAGGATTCATATATATATATATATATA
>NW_017732958.1:125779-133932 GCF_001890085.2 Hipposideros armiger | reverse complement strand
GGAGTATGCTAATTATTTTAAATAGTAGTTGCAGTTTCGAGACCATTGTTTTAGGGAATTGCAAGTAGTTTGGTATAGTAGGAGCAAAGGATGAGTGTGGGTGAGGAATTGACAGGAGGTAAAACTAGGGAAGCCAGCAATCACCATACCCTTAATGGTCACAACGCCATGGTAGCATCTATCTGCATAAAGAAAAACTTTCTGAAAAAAATAAATCCAAAAAAGAGAGGTTATTTATGTGAACTGCTAATTGATAGACAGTTGAAAAAGGATACTAAGGATAATATTGGTGAAAGTAATCACAATGGGAAAGTTTAAGAGACTTGTTTGTGCAAATATTAAACTATATTTTTAACATACCTTTTAATGATATTAAAAGACAAACAACTCACTGGGGAAAATATTATAAACATATAAGGTATATGCAAGGTTAATGCCTTTACTAAATTAAGAACTTTTACAAATGAGTTTCAAAAATATAACTCAATAGAAAAATAGGCAGAGGACACGAACAGGGAATTCACTATAGAAGAGACACAAATGACCTATAATCATATCTAAAAGATGTTCATCATCACTCTAAATCAAATACATATAAATTTGAACACTGAGAATCAATTCTTCACCTATGAAATTATAAAAATAATAATACCCACTTCCATGAGGACATGAAAGGCCAAATATATACAGTATAAATAAGAGTACAAATTACTTTATCAGAAAAAAAATGTAAGTGTAGTGAATGGTTTTGAAAATGGACAGACTGAATGCATCATAGCACCAGTTAAGAAATTATTACATAATTCAGGTAGTAGCAGTGTACATGGAAAGTAGAGAACAGGTTGCAGGCATGGTAGGGTGTAAGATCTATAGTGGAAACTGCAATTTAAGAAGGAGTCAAGGATAACTGCTTTCTTTTTTTTAACTTTGCTTTTTCTTTAAATTATTTATTTATTTTTTTCAGTTACAGTTGAGTCAACATTATTTTAAATAGTTTCAGGTGTATAGCATATTGGTTACACATTTATATAATTTATGCTGTGATCCCCCAGTTTGTCTAGTACCCATCTGACTCCATACATAGTTTTTGCAACATTATTGACAACATTACGTGTGCTGTGCTTTACATCCCTGAGGATAACTCTTGATCCTCCACCTTTGATTGATAAATGGATTGTGGAATTACATTAATCCTCCCTGACTTTAATAGGGAGATCATACCCCCCCCACACACACACACACACAAACAGTATTTCTCATTCTTTTTCCTCTTTGGGACAAAATGTAATTTCTCCTATCTTTTTTTCTTAAACTTTAATACACTGTTTTTCTTTGCCCAGTACAAACAAATATAAAGAGCTATGATGCATTGGGAAGGCACTGTCAGAATTTTTACATACATATTTGATTTACTCTTCATAACACCATGAAGTATCTGTTATTCATATTTTACAGATGAGAAAACACGCTCAAAGCCATTAAGTGATTTGTGCATGTGAGGGAGGTTTACAATTTGGATTATGAAATTTGAATCCAGATTTATCAGGTCAGGGCTCCATAACTGGGCACTATTTGTTACATAGAATCACATATTGGTCATTTACAATCTAGATAAAGTATCAAAGTTACACAAAGGGAAGACTTTCACTTTCTCTGGTAAAGAAGATTCCCTCAGCTACAGATTTTTCTCAGAACTATAACAGAGCCAACATTCTAGCAATCTACTCTATCAGCTGTGTTTATTGGATCTCTCAGATGTGCCTATTGTAATTAACCTGCGTTCCACTGCAGGTGCTTCCAAGGAGGCTAGGAGTGTTGTGATGACACCTTCAGTATCCATAGTTATACAGATGAAAAGAGTTTCTGGGGTGACTTTTATATTTCAACTACTTAAGGTCTTAAATGCCAAGCTGAAGGCTAATCTTCAGCATTCATTCTTTCATAAACTCATACCTTCAACCTACAAACTTGGACTGACTGTGTTAGGCTCTGACAATACAAAGATGAATTAGAATGACCCTGTTCTTCGAGGAGTTCATGTGTAGATGGGGAATAACATGTAAATAGAGGGCTATAAGTGGGTGTCTGGGTGGGTAAAAATGCCATTTATAAACCTACAGGAGCAGCAGGTTTGGAAAGATGATGAATTTTGGACATGTTCAATGTGAAAGACTGGAAGACATTCACGTGGACATGTCAAACAGGCATTGGTTTCAAGAATCAGGAGTATAGGAGAGAGATGTGGCCTAGACATTTTTTTTAATTCATCAGTACTATCTGTGATCTTATAAGGATTAAATAGTATAGATATAAGATAATATGTATGTGCTTGTTATTTAGTTGTTGAACATACTGAATAGTTAGTTCCATGCAAAGGTATACTTACAACACTTTTTTTGAAAGTACAACTGAAATAAATTATAACTACCACTTATAACCTACTATTTGCCATGAATTGTGCTAAGCGTTTAATTATCTAGTGTTTACCATAACTCTGATGTAAAAGGAATTATTCCCATTTTTCATTTGAACAAACTGAGTACTAGAAACAGTGTAAATTGGCCAAAGCCAGCTAGTGGCAGAACTGGGAACTCCAAAGCCACTGCTCTTTCTTATATCTCACTTTCTGGGTTGGGTTACACCAGCACTAACAATGGGTTGCATTGTAAACAGGCAGTTACTGGGAAGACTTTACTCCGCCCCTATCTCTGGCCGAGAGCCCAGCAGGTGATGACAAACAAGCTCCTGTGGAATTGTGGGTAGATACTGGACTTATAAAAGAAAGGATTCCTAAACACCTCTTTGCTTAGTCTTTTCTCCTCATTTTGCCTAGTGCACGCAACACTCACGCACTAGGACCGTGCGGAATCCGGGCCGCTATGGCGCCTCTGCTCACTGCCAAAATCCAGTTGCTGCTCCTGCAGGCGATGGGCTTTCTTATTGGCCTAGTAGGCCAAGCAGCTCGAGCCTTTGGCGGCCCCAAGTTTGACTCAATGACCACACGGCCTGTGACTGAACCATTACTCCTGCTTTCGGGGGTGCAGCTGGCCAAGCTGATCCGACAGAGGAAGGTGAGAGTGCAATGCGGGCTGATTCAAAGGAGGGTGGAGAAACAGGTCGTTTAGTGGAACTAAACTACAGGAAGTTTAGTGGCGGTCGTTGTTGTAATGAGTTTGGTTTTGGTGGAAATCAATTTCCTTTCCACTCTCTACTAGGGCGACATAGGAGAGGCATTCACTGAGGATAAAAGGAGACTTCTGGGAGTTGTAGTATGCTTATACCCAGAGCGTTTGCTGTAGGCATCCTTTGGATTATGTTGGCACCCCTCACAGTCCTTCCTGTCCATTTGTCCCGTTTGTGCGTAATAATTGTACGGGGATAAATCAGGTGCGGTTTACAAATTAATTTTCAGTTATGGAAATTTTCTGCCTCTCTCACGTGCGGTTTACAAACTCATTCTCAGGGTAATTAATTCCTCTTGAGCTCCGTCCGATTCCCGCCCCTCCCCCCCACCCGCTGCTGCTTGTTCAAGGGATTTTTACATTTAAAAAATGCGTACCTGCCCTAGGTAGTATGTGCCCTAGGGTTATAGTAGCTGTGGCTACCATCTCTTTAGTGCATAGTACATGTCAAATATCGCGGAGGCCACTTAAACATATTCTGTCTCACTGATGTAATTCTCTAGGTAATGTCCCTATTTTACACATGAGGAACCCGAGGTAAAATGTTTTGCACGAATACACAAAAATTGGTGGAAATTCTTAATCCAAAAATTTAAGCAGCTCAGATAATTATTCCCTCTAGAGTGCAAGCAGGGCCATCTAAATATTTCTGTATAATATGAATAGTTAGTTCCCTAGAGATCTTGGATTATACTCTAGTATTTTTTTTCTTTATTCCCCTCTTCTTTTTATCTCTCTGTTTTCTCATTTTTTTTCCTTATTGCTTTATTACCATAATCTAGAATGTGTTTTTTACACTCCTGGTAACCTTCCAATGACATTTCTTGCCATTTTTGGGTATCCCCTCCCAGCCTTTTGTCCCCTGTGCATGCTTCTTGTTAACAGTTGGTGAGTGAGAGGTAGCAGAAAGACAATCGGTTTTAATTTTTGGTATGCCTCTTCCTAGCTCTGTGACCCTGGGCAAGGATTGCCACAATTGCAGATCATGCATGTGAAGCACTGTGTAACATAGTGATTAGAAAGATAGGCTCTGGAGCCAGGCTGCCTGAGTTCAGAAATCCTGGCTCGCTCCTACTATTCTGCTATGTAATCTTGGAAACATTATAATCTTTTTGTGCCTCTGATATTCTGCAAGAAAAATAGACTTGATAATAGAGTTTAACTTGTAGAGTTGTTGTGAGGGTTAATTAATTTCATATATGTAAAATACTTAAAAACACTTTTTGGCATAATCGTCCTATAAAAGTCTTAGCTATTATTACCATCATGAGAGTTGTGGAAATGATAGTCATTGTTAATATGTTTATGCGTACCCATGAGAATAGATTATCTACGTTTACTTTATATAAAAATGTTCTAAAGGCAAGAAGTGGATAGGATACAAGGTATCATTTGTCCTAGTTCTCCCTCAGTCTCTCCAAGGTTCTGCCTCCCACAATATACAGATTAACAACCTCTGCCCTTTTTTTTTATATTTCCTTCAATTCTCGAGAGCAGGGATTCTCAAATGGGGGGAGTTTTTATTCCCCAGGGGACATTTGACAATGGCTGGGGATATTTTTGGTTGTCACAACTGGGTGAAGTGATTTTGCATTGAATGGATAGAGGCCAGGGATGCTGCTAAACATTCTAAAATGCACAGGACAGCCCACAACATAACAAAGAATTAACTGGCCAAAATGCCAATAGTACCAAGGCTGAGAAACACTGCCCTAGACCATTGATTATCTGAGAAACCTGGCTTCCTTTCAGTCTTATTGCCAGGGCCTGGAAGGAAGCCGTTAAGAAACTTAATGATGATTTTACCTATTTTTTATATAAGTTCCAGTTGCATTTTTGGTTAAGTCTAGGGCTCTAGATGGAATAATAGCAGCTATCACGTATAGAGTGCCTACTGTGTACTGGGAACTTCGTATATTTTATCTCCAATTCTCATTAAAGAGCAAGAAATTACTCTAACATCAAGATGGAAGTGTAAATATAAGGGTATTGACGATATCACCTATTTAAAGAGTTTTAACTCCAACAGACTGTGTATACTCACTCAGGTGTTACCCACATGCATTCACATGTTATCTTTAGGTGCCTGAGTACATGAATCAGTAAATCTTGTGCACTGGGTGAAGGAAAGTGCTAAAGTACTGGTATCTTCAGTTTACCTTGAGACCTTTGTCGGAAAATTCAAGGACGGTATTTTCCTGTCTTCTTATTTACCCTAGCTTTGCAATGAGGATGGCACTTAATCTTCTTCAGCCTCTATTGCATTACCGCAGGCTTGCAAAGGCCATTAATTCCCTAGTCTATTTTTTCTGTGTCTCGGAAGGCCAAAGCTTTGCCTTTTTTTAGAGGATAAAGTCGCTTTATTATTGAAAAATAATTTTCATTTTTTTCTCAAAATGATTATTTCCATGCTGTTAGTTTTCTTTATAAATTATTTAATAATGAGAGAATAATCCATACCATTTAAAAACACAAAATTAATAATAATGTTACCCCAATAAATACAAAATAGTGTGTCAAACAATTTAGACACCTACTTACAAAATATAAAATTGATATACATTCAGTAGTTAAACAAACTTTGCACTTAATAATTGACTTTGCATCTAATAATCACACAATGCACTCTATTTTGAATTTTTTTTCAATTACAGTTGACATTCAATATTACATTAGTTTCAGGTGTACAGCATAGTGGTTAGACATTTACATGCCTTATGACGAAGAAATCACCCTGATAATTCTAGTACCCATCTGATACCACACATATAGATATTACAATAATATTGGTTATATTTCCTATACAGTACTGAACATCCCTGTGACTTTTTGTAACTACCAACTTGTAATTCTCAAACCCTTCACTTTTTTACCCAGGCCCCAACCCCTCCTCCCATCTGGAAGCTATCAGTTTGTTCCCTGTATGTATGAGTGTGTTTCTGTTTTGTTTGTTCATTTATTTTATTGTATGTTTTTAGATTCCACATATAAGTGAAATCATATGGTATTTGTCTTTGTCTGACTTATTTCACTTAAGTCCGTCCATGTCGTCACAAATGGTAAGATTCCTTTTTTGTGGCTGAGTAATATTCCATTGTATAAATGTACCACATCTTCTCTATCCAATCGTCTATTGATGGGCACTTAGGTTGCTTCCATATCTTGGCTACTTTGTAAAAAGTGCTGCATTGAACATAGGGGTGCATATATCTTTTCAAATTAGAGTTTTGGATTTCTTCAGATAAATACCCAGAAGTGGAATTGCTGGGTCATAAGGCAGTTCAATTTTTAATTAAAAACATTTTTTTTCTTATTGGGGAATTGGGAAGGGGAACAGTGTTGGGGAATTGGAGAAGGGGAACATTATGTTTTTCCAGGACCCATCAGTTCCAAGTCAAGTTGTTGTCCTTCAATCTTAGTTGTGGAGGGCGCAAGCTCAGCTCCAAGTCCAGTCGCTGCTTTCAATCTAGTTGCCAGGGAGGGGGGGTGCATAACCCACCATCCCATGTAGGAGTCAAACCGGCAACCTTGTTGTTGAGAGCGTGTGCTCTCAACAGCTGAGTCATCCGGCTGCCCGTTGGCAGCTCAGCTCGGGCGCAGCATCACTGGCCCATGTGGGAATCAAACTGGCGACTCAGTTGCTCAGAGCTTGTGCTCTTAACCAACTGAGCCACTTGGCCGGCCCCAACTTTTAATTTTTTAAAGAACCCCAAGCCTCTTTCCATAATGGTTGCACCAATTTGCAGTCCCACTGACAATGCACGAGGGTTCCCTTTTGTCCACATCCTCGCCAATACTTGTTTGTTGATTTATTGATGAGAGTCATTCTGACAGATGTGAGGTGATATCTCACTGTGGTTTTTATTTGCATTTTTCTGATAATTAGTGATGTTGACCATCTTTTCATGTGTCTGTTGGCCATGTGTATATCCTCCTTGGAGAAATGTCTATTCAGGCTAAGTTTGCTGTTCTTTTTCTAGTTCCTTTAGGTGTAAAGTTAGATTGTTTATTTGAGATTTTTCTTGTTTTTGAAGTAAGCCTACATTGCTATAAATTTCCTTCTTAGGACTGTTTTCACTGTGTCCCATAGATTTGGGGTCATTGTGTTTTCATTTTCATTTGTCTCAAGGTATCTTTTGATTTATTCCTTGTCTCATTGTTGACTCATTCATTGTTTAGTAGCATGTTATTCAGCCTCAATGTGTTTGTGTTTTTCAGGTTTTTTTCTTGTAATTGATTTCTAGTTTCATAGCATTACAACAGGAGAAAATGCTTGATGATTTAAGTCTTCTTAAATTTATTGAGACTTGTGTTGTGGCCTAACATGTGGTCTGTCTTGGAATGTGATCCATGGACACTTGAAAAGAGTATATATTCTGCTGCTTTGGGGTGAAATGCTCTAAAAACATCAATTAAATCCTCTGGTCTAATGTGTCCTTTGAGTCTGCTGTTTCCTTGTTGATTTTCTGTCTGGAAGATCTATCCCTTGATGTCAGTGGGGCATTAAGTCCCCTACTATGACTGTATTACTGTTGATCTGTTCTTGTGTGTCCATCAATATTTGCTTTATATATTTATGTGCTCCTATGTTGGGTGCTTAAATATTTACAAGGATTATATTGTCTTGTTGGATTGATCCCTTTATCATTATGAAATGTCCTTCTTTGTCTCTTAGCCTTTGTCTTCTTTGCCTTTGCTTTAAAATCTGTTTTGTCTGGTATAAGAACTGCTACCCCAGGTTTTGTTTAGTTTTTTCTATTTTCATGAAATATCTTTTTTCCATTCCTTTACTTTTAGTCTCTGTGTGTCTTTCGATCTGAAGAGGGTGTCTTATAGGAAGTATATGTAAGGGTCTTGTTTTCTTATCCATTCAGCCACCCTATCTTTTCACTGGAGCATTTAATCAATTTAATTGTTGGTAGATATGTAGTTATTGCCATTTTATTATTCAGATTAATGTTTCTTCTCCCT
>NW_017732958.1:110698-125763 GCF_001890085.2 Hipposideros armiger | reverse complement strand
CCTCCTCCTCCTCCTCCTCCTCCTCCTCCTTTCTTCAAGAATTCCAATGAACATTTCTTGTAATACTGAAGCGGTAGTGATGGATTCCTTTTGCTTTTGCTTGTCTGGAAGCCCTTTATCTCTCCTTCAGTTTTAAATGATAGCTCTGTTGGGCAGAGTAATCTTTCTTGTAGGTCCTTCCTTCTCATCACTTTAAATATTTCTGCCAATGGCTTCTGCCCTGTAGTTTCTGTTGAGAAATCAGTTGATAGTATTATGGGGGCTCCCTTGTAGGTAACTAATTGCCTTTCTCTTGCTGCTTTTAAGATCCTCTCTTTGTCTTTACCCTTTGCCATTTTAATTATGATGTGTCTTGGTGTGGGCTTATTTAGGTTCATCTTGTTTGGGACTCTGTGCTTTTTGGACTTGTATGTCTATTTCCTTCGCCAGGTTAGGGAAGTTTGCAGTTATTATGTCTTCAAATAGGCTTTAAATCCCTTGCTCTCTCTTTTCTCCTTCTGGTACCCCTGTGAGGTGATTGTTGGTATGCTTGATGTTGTCCCAGAGGCTCCTAAACTATCCTCATTTTTTGGGGGGGGGTTCTTTTTCCTTCCTGCTGTTCTGATTGGGTGTTTTCTGCTACCTTGTCTTCCAAATGGCTGATTCCATCCTCTGCTTTATCTAATCTGCTGTTAGTTCTTTCTAGTGCATTCTTTATTTCAGTCATTATATTTTTTATGACTGGTTCTTTTTTATGGTTTCCATTTCCCTTTTTATGTGAACTCTCTGTTAAAGTTCTCACTGAGTTCATCTATATTCCCCTAAGTTCACTGAGCATCCTTATAACCAGTTTTTTGAACTCTGTATCTGTGAGGTTCCTTGCCTTCATTTGATTTAATGCTTTTTCTGCAATTTTCTCCTGTTCTTTCATTTGGGACATGTTTTTTAGTCTCCTCATTTTGGCTGCCTCTCTGTATTTCTTTCTGTGCATTAGGTAGAACTGCTGTGTCTCTCAGTCTTGGAAAGTTGGCCTTATATGGTAGGTGTTCTGTGGGGCCCAAGGGTGCAGTCTCTGTGATCACCTGAGCCAGGTGCCCCTCAAGTGTCCCTTGTGTGCATTGGGTGGGCCCTCCCATTATAGTTTAGCACCCTCCCATTGTAGTTTAGCCTTGATTGCTGTTGGCACATTAGTGGGTGTTGTTCACCCTCAGAGTGACTGACTTGAGGGTTGACCACAACCACAGCATACAAGCGTTGTGCATGGGCTGATCCCAATGAGTGGGATTTACCCCAGCAGGGCTCTGGTATCTGCCGATACCACACTTTGTGTGTGTCATTTATGGAGCTAATTGGGTGGTGCTCTGTTGTGGTCTGAAGCTGGCCACCATTTGTGTTAGTTCTGGGGCCTCTTGGGAGTGGCATCAGTCCAGGTCAAGTCAGCTGCTGCCTATGACCAGCACTGGGCTGGCTGGTAATATCTATAAAATAATCCAAGGTTGGTAGCTTCCTGTTCTGGACCTGGAGGCACATTTGATAGGTCATGCTATAAACTGAATCTGGCTGCCACTAGTATCGAGACTGGGGCAGCTCAGCAAAAGGCACAGGGCACCTTAAGGCCAGCCACTGCCTGATGGCTGACGGTGAGTCAGAGCTGCTGAAAGAGTTTCGAAGTTGGGTGAGGCAGGGTCTCAGAGAGTCACCAGGATGGGACAAGTGTTATTCAGCAGGTCAATGCAGATTCAGATTTGGTGCCTGCCTGCAGGCTATTTGGGGATGTGGGGGAAGGACTCAACACAGGAAAGATGGTGCCTGCCTGCTGGCTGTCTGTGAAGAGGGCTCAACATAGGGACAATGGCAGCTGTCTCTCCAGTCCTCACTCTTAAGCCACATAATTTAGCTTTTCCCTGAATGTTTCTGTTGCCTTTTGCTGGAGCTTAGGGTGATTGCCTGTGAACAAGTGAGTCTTGTGTGGGCCCTTTAAACGGATGCCTGGGTTTTCAGCTGCCCTCTGTCTCACTGGGATGGAAGGAATCCCTACTGATTTTCACAGCATGATGTTGTGTGGGCTCCTCTTCCTGGCACTGGTGCTCCGAATGGGGATGCTCGCGCCTCAAGGGGGACCTCCACAGCTGAAATATCCCTCCCGATTCTTAACCACCACACATGGGTGTAAGGCCAGCCTGTTTCACATCTCCGCCCCTGCTACCACTCTCTGTGGCCTCTTCTTTATATCTTTATTTATGTGACTTCTGTTCAGCTATTCTTCAGACTGTTCTGCAGGTTGATTGTTCTAAAAGTGTGTTGTGGTAATGGGAGGAGGCAAGCACAACATTTATCTATTCTGCCATCTTGACCAGAACTACCCAAAGGTTTGCCTTTTATTTTTCTCTTAAGGACAAGGGTCAGATTTCTGGTTAAGATGGCGGAGTAGGTAAACACTGTGTTTACCTGTTCTCATGACCACATCAAAATGACAACTCAACTAACTCAGAAGAATCACCATTGAGAATCGCCTGAAGTCTAGCTGAACTGAAGCCGTACAACTGAGGACATACAGAAGAAGCCACCTCGAGACTGGTAGGAAGGGCGGAGACACGGAACATGCTGGTCCCACACCTGCATGTAACCATTAAAAACCAGGAGGGATATCTTAGCTATAGAGGTCTCCTCTGGAGGAGCGAGGTTTCCCAGTGCCACACCAAGCTCCCCAGCCCAGGGTTTCAGTCCCAGGGAGAGAAGTCCCCATAATTTCTGGCTGTGAAAACCTGAGAATATTGTGGCTGAGTGAGACGAGAGTGGCTGCAGACCCAGGGGCTCCTCTTAAAGGGCCTATGCATGGACTTACTCACTGAGGAACTCACTCTCTCTGAGCTCCATTTGTGACTAAATACATGATCATTGTCTAGTAATGATTCATGAACAGAGAATATTCCTTCTTGATGGAGAATTTCTCTCTCTGTATGTCCTTGAATATATTGGCTGTATTAAATTTCTGGATATAGCCTTATTTTTGATTGCTTAATTTGTCAATTTCTGAAATAGCTATATTATCTGTTACCATATTTGTATTTTTGTTCAAGTTCTCTTTATATTCTTAGGAGTTTATGCTGTATATATTTGTCTGCTTTTTAATGCCAAAAGCATATGACTGTTATATCATTTTCATGGATTGTACCATTTCATGTTTTAGTCTTGAAATTTGCTTTATCTGATATTAATGGTACCACTTCTGCCTTCTTGTTGTTTATATTTACCTAATATATCTTTGTACATACCTTTTTTGTTTTTCTTCAGCTGACTGTACTTTATTTTACTTTTCTTTCCATTTTGGCACATAGCGCTTTCATTTTTCCAGCTTCAAAATTCCTCTTTTTAAAAGATTTTTATTAAAATATAGCTAACATACAATATTATATTAGTTTTGGGTGTACATCGTAGTTATTCAACAGTACCCACCTAGCACTATACATAGTTATTATCATATTATTGATTATATTCCCTATGCTAAAGAAGTGATCACCATTAGTTCAGCAATCATCTGACACCATACCATGCTATCACAGTATTATTGACTATATTTCCTATACTGTATGTTACATCCCCAAGACTTATTTGTTTTATACCTGGAACTTTGAACCTCTTATTGCCCTTTATCTTTTTCCACCTTTAAAACATTTTTTTCAACTACAGTTGACATTCAATATTATTTTATATTAATTTCAGGTGTACAGCATAGTGGTTAGACATTTATATAATTTACAAAATGATCCCCCTGACTATATATCCTCCTGACCCACCTGGCACTATACATAGTTATTACCATATTATTGATTATATTCCCTATGCTTTATTTTACATCCCCATGACTATTTTATAAATACCAATTTATATTTCTTAATCCCTTCACTTTTTCACCCTGCCCCCAACCCACCTCCCATCTATCACACCAATAGATCTAGCACCCATATGACACCATACATAGTTATTACAATATTATTGACTATATTCTTTATGCTCTACCCTACACCCCCATGACTACTTTGTAACAACCAATTTGTACTTCTCAATCCCTTCCCTTTTTTCACCCATTCCGAACACCCCCTCCCATCTGGCAGCCATCAAAATGTTCTCTGTATCTATGAGTTTATTTCTTTTGTTTGTTTATTTTGTTCTTTAGATTCCATTTGTAAATGAAATCATATAACATTTGTCTTTCACTGTCTGACATACTGCACTCAGCTCAATACCCCCTAGGTCCATTCAGGTTGTTGCAAATAGCAAGTTTCATTCTTTTTTACAGCTGAGTACTATTCCATTGTATATATGTACCACCTCTTCTTTATCCATCCATCCATTCAGGGACACCCAGGTTGCCTTAATATATTGGCTATTGTAAATAATGCTGCAATGAACATATGGATGAGTACGTCCCTTCAAAGTAGCATTTGTGGGTTCTTTGGAAAAATACCCCAAAGTGGGATTAGTAGGTACTTCTTTGTCTCTTCTACTTTTTGTTTTAAAGTCTGTTTTATCTGGTATGAGTACTACTACCCCAGCTTTTTGCTTGTTTGTTTCCATTTTCATGAAATATCTTTTTTCAATCCCTTTACTTTCAGTCTGTGTGTGTCTTTCAATCTGAAGTGAGTCTCTTATAGCATATGTAAATATCATGTTTTCTTATCCATTCAACCCCCCTCCATCTTTTGATTGGAGCATTTAATCCATTTACATTGAAAGTAATTGTTAATAGGTATGTAGTTATTGCCATTTTATTCATATTTTTAATTATTTTTTTATTTTAAAGAAGTCCCTCTAAAGGGCCGGCTGAGTGGCTCAGTTGGTTAAGAGCTCACTCAAGAGTTTGAGCTCTGAGCAACAGTGTTTCGAGTCCCGGCCCAAGCTGAGCAGCCGCTGAGCTGCCAACAGGTGGCAGGATGGCTCAGCTAAAAAAAAAAAAAGAAAAAAGAAAAAGTCCCTCTAAGATTCCTTGTAATATTGGTATAATGGTGATGAATTCGTTTAGGTTTTTCTTGCCTGGAAAGCTCTTTATCTGTCCTTCAATTCTAAATGATAGCCTTGCTGAGTAGAGTAATCTTGATTATAGGTTCGTGCTTTCCATCTCTTTGAATATTTCCTGTTAAACCCTTCTGGCCTGCTTTGATTCTGTTGAGAAATCATCTGACAGTTTTCTGGGAGCCCCCATGTAGGTAACTAACTGCTTTTCTCTTGCTGCTTTTAGGATTCTCTTTGTCTTTAACCTTTGCCATTCTAATTATAATGTGTCTTGGTGTGGGCCTCTTTGGGTTCATCTTGTTTGGTACTCTCTGGACTTCCTGGGCTTGTATGTCTATTTCCTTTGACAGGTCAGGGAGGTTTTCTGTCATTATTTTATTAAATTGGTTTTCAATTATTTTCTCTCTTCTCCTACTGGTACCCAAATGATGGGAATATTGGTATACTTGATGTTGTCTCAGAAGCCTCTTAATTTATCCTCATTTTTGGACTCTTTTTTCTTTTTGCTGTTCAGATTGGGTGTTTTCTGCTACCTTATCATCTAACACGCTGATTCAGTCCTCTGCTTCATCTAATTTACTGTTGATTACCTCTAATGTATTCTTCATTTCTGCTATTGTATTCTTTATTTTTGACTGGTTCTTTTTTATGTTTTCTATCTCAATTTTTATGTGTCTTATCTGTTTTTTGAAGTTCTCCCCTAGATCATTGAGCATCCTTATAACCAGCATTTGGAACTGCATCTGGTAGATTGCTTATCTCCATTTTGTTTAGCTCTTTTTCTGGAACTTTGTTCTGTTCTTTCATTTGGGAATGTTTCTTTGTCTCCTCATCTTGGCTGCCCCCCTGTGTTCATTTCTTTATATTAGGTAGGGCTGCTATGCCTCCTGGTTTTAGTAGAGTGACCTTTTGTAAGAAGTGTCCTTTGGGGCTCAGTGGTGCAGTCTCCCTGTAGCCAGGTGCTCTAGGTGTGTTCCTTGTGTGGGTTGTGTGTGACCTACTTTTGTACTTGAGCCTTGGTTGCTGTTTGCTCATCAGTGGGAGGGATTGACCCTCAGGCTCCTTGGTTGTGAGGACTGGCCATGACTACAGTGGAGGAGTCATGGTGCAGGGGCTGATCCTACAGAGCAGCATCTGCCTCAACAGGGCTATGGGGCATGCTCAATTTGTCCCTTGGTTTTGTCATCTTTGGAGGTACCTGGGTGATGTTCCAGCTCATTTTGAAGCTGGCCACTGGGCTTGCCCACCCCAGGGCCACCTGGGAGGGGACCCGCTGCAGGTCAAGTTCAGCTGCAGCCCATGCCCCACCTAGGGCCACCAGCAGGAGCCTCAAAGCAATCTGCAGATGTCCCTACCTGCACCATGCTTGGAAGTGCCTTGAGAGGCCAAGCTGTGAACCAAGGCCGGCTGCCGCTAGTGCCAAGCTTAGGGCTGCTCAGCCAGAGGTATAGGACATGCTCAAGCCAGATGCTGCTTGTCTGGGCTCTGCAAACCTTTGAGAGACCCTAGGAAAGTCTGCACCATGATACTGGGCAGGTGGTTTGTATGAAGAAGTGCATAATTTTTAGTGTATTACCACCATGCAATATTTAGGACATATTTATACTAAAAATTATTTATTATTCATCTGAAATTAAAATTAAACGTGGTGTCCTTTATCTGGAAACTATGCCTTAATGTGCTTTGACATCTCCACTCAGCTCCTGGGTTTTGCAAAGATGGTGTATAATGTTCTTTCAGGGTATCACTATAAAATGATATCTCTCATTATACTAGTTATTTACTAGAATAATATTTACTAGTTGAAATGTGTGTGTGTGTGTGTGTGTGTGTGTGTGTGTGTGTAAACATATAAAATATCTGTGGACTCCAGTTTCTATTTACTTTGAGGGGAGTTTATGCCTTTAATTTGTACCTGTTTTTCAGAGCAATTTAATACTGATATATTTCTGATTTTTTAGTTTCAAAGTAGATGTATTTTACCCCCTTGCAGTGGACTGCACTGTATAATCCATTGAAGTCCTAAATAAAAAGTAACTAATGCATAAAGGAGTTTTTTGTTAAATACTTGTTGAATGGATAAACTGTTCTTTAAATAAACACCTGTTAAATAAACTATTGTATTTTGCAGGTGAAATGCATAGATGTTATTCAGGCTTATATCAACAGAATCATTGATGTGAACCCAATGATCAATGGAATTGTCAAGTACAGGTGAGCATTTGTACTATAATGGTTTTTGTTGTATTTCTGTGGCCATACCATCTTGGCATATTTCCTAGATTCCCCTTCCCTGTGTCCTTCCTTTGGTTCCCCACTGGGACCTGCCCTGACTTAGAATTCAGCACTTCCTGCCGTTTGTTGAACTTTTATGCTTCTTTGTCTGCCTACTCTCACCGTCCACTGACTTTAAGCTCTATGATGGCAAGAAATGTATTTTGTTGGATTTTACATATTCAACATCCAGAACAAGGCCTGAAACTTGATAGGCATCACTGACTATTCATTGAATTAATGAGTCTTTGGTAGGGATTCTAATAGGAGAAGGCTCCCTTACTGCTACATTATCCAATGTGGATTTAGTATAGTAGATGGTATTTTAAAAAGATATTCTATGTGTGATTTCTATATCCCAGTTTTCAAGTAAACACTTCCAGGGAGCTGTGAACTATTAAACGGACAAAACTTGGATTTGTTTTTCTGTAGCATCCTACACATCACAGTTCTTATTATTTCATGACAGGGTGGCATTTTCTAGATCTCAGTCATTCATATAGCACCTTTAAGAATCTTGTCTTGAGCCAGCCAAGTGGCTCTGTTCGTTAAGAGAGTGAGCTCTGAGCAACAGGGTCGCCAGTTCGATTCCCACATGGGCCAGTGAGCTGCGCCCAAGCTGAACTGCCAGCAGGTGGCAGGATGGCTCAGCTGGTGAGAGTATGTGCTCCTAACAACAAGGTTGCCAGTTTGACTCTTGCATGGGATGGTGGGCTATGCCCACCCGCAACTAAGATTGAGCACAGCACCTTGAGCTGAGCGGCCGCGGGCTGCCAAAGGGTGGCGACATGGCAACTGGACTTGGAGCTGAGCTAGCTGAGCCCTCCACAACTAAGATTGAAGGACAACTTGGCTGTTCCCCTTCCCCAATTCCCCAACACTGTTCCTCTTCCCCAAGTCCCCAATAAAAATCTTTAAAAAAAATCTTGTCTTGTTTGCACAGCAATTCTGTTATTTTTAATTAATATACTTATTAATAATTGAATCACTTATTTTGGCTTAAGACAATTATTTTTAAGTGAAAGTTTATATTACTACAAAATTTTGAAAACCATTATCACTTGACATAGGTGGTTACTGTATATGTAAATAAAATGAAAAATAGCAAGTATTACGAAATGGTAAACATTTTAAATATTTTTTATGAAATAAAAAGACTGCATCAAATGGATTTGAGCTTTATAGTTACTTTATACATATTTCCTTACTTATTCACTTCAATAGCTTTTCCAAAAAGTATTATATTTTCTGTTTTATAGATGTGAAAAATGTGACCCAGAGAAGTTAAGTTACTTTCCTAGGATCACATAGCTAATATATGACAGAGCCATGATCCAAATGTATAGACATCTGATGCCAAAGCTCACAGAAACAGAAATACAGAGAGTCTTTATGTTCCAGGAGTCCTCCCTTGCCCCTTTCCTTTTTCAGTGGGCCAGCTCTACCCTGGTCCCATCTACCAACTCTTTTAGCAGCTCCTCATCCCAAAGATATTTCCCCAGATTCTGCACAGGGTTTTTATTTGAAATGTTGTTTGAAGTTAATTTGTTGACAGAGTATATCTTTAAACATTTGAGAGAGAGAGAGAGAGAAATTCTGTTATTTATAGTTTTCTATTTTATTTTAATTAGTGTGAGTCCTAAGGAGGGAAGTCTTTTGTTGCAGAACATGTTTCTGTGTGTGAGGATACTAATAAATGTATGAGAGGGAATTAAATTGCCATCCTCATTGAAAGTGATAGTGTAGGCCTACAAATAGGACACTGGAGAGTCTGCTGGTGGGTGGGTGGGGGGAGTAATGCAGGGCAATAGTTGTCAAGGGATTGAAGATTAGGAGAGAGAGATGACATGGATACCTTTAGGAGAGAATTTCAAAAATAATTTTATGAAATTTATTTATGCTATGTGTAACATCAGTGTTTTTCCTGCCTCTCTTAAAGCACACCAACATGGCTTTATTGTGCTCATTATAATGTTGCTATTGTATTTGCAATTAAAATATTGGCGTTAAAGTGAAAAATATATGTAAAGCACACAGCACAGAACCTTACATCAATCAGTGTTAGCTATTGCTATTGTGATGGTTGTTATTACAACTGGAGCTCAATAAATGGAGCTATCCTCATGATTATACACAGTTCTACTGTATTCCTATCCTGTATTTACTTGGCACTAAAACTTACTCCCACGGTAGTTCCGTGATTAAAGTCACACGCACAGCTAGGAAATGCAGTAGTGGCGGAAAATGTGGACTCTGAATCTGCTGGTCCCTAGTTTACTCTTTGTACTCTTAACTGACTGATCAGAAAATGTTCACCACTTTATCACCTTCTTCCCAAACCGGTTCTTCCACCTCGTCACACAAGCAAGATACCTGGGTGTAACCCTGGGCTCCAACTTCTTCCCTCCTTTCCGAAGTCTATCCCCCAACTCGTTAGTCAACATATTTTGCTGGCTCTTCTTCCTTGTTACCCATCATGCTGGCATTCTCTGTTACTTCGTATCCTATACTCTAGCATACTGAACTACTCCGTTTTCCCTAAGCTAGTGTTCAGGGGAGCTTATCCCCCTAAACTCTCTCTTATCTCACTCACTTTGCATGTTTTCCTTCTGCCTGGAATACCTTCCCTTTTCCCATCTCTTCTGTACTTGGCTGAATTATTTTTTGAGAACTCAGCTCAGGTTCTCAATTTCACTTTATTTAATCATCTCGGCTTGTGTGAGGTGTCTACCTCTGAGCTCCCAGAGCACATTGTGCTCTTGTCACTCTTGTTTCATTCAGGGTCCAGAACCACACTATTTTAAACAATATAATGTACAGATTTGTTGTGTTTAAGCTTCTTAGGTATGAGCAACCAGGCAGCACCCTCTTCTTGTGTGTGGGTCCTTAGCTCTGCAGGCACCTCCTTTGACTTTCTAAATTCTGATAATCCCAATCTTTTCCCTTTATTCTCTCAG
The DNA here is from genome assembly GCF_001890085.2 of Hipposideros armiger. Classification (NCBI taxonomy): domain Eukaryota; kingdom Metazoa; phylum Chordata; class Mammalia; order Chiroptera; family Hipposideridae; genus Hipposideros; species Hipposideros armiger. The sequence continues at coordinate 115,540 of NW_017732958.1, read as the reverse complement.
ATCTGAGCATGATAGCTGCTTCTAGCAGTCATTATCTCTTCATTGCTCCAGTGCTACATTTCTGTTTTTTCATTCCTTGAAGAGGAAACCTTACACAATTGTGATTCAGACCTCTGAGGGGCAGTTGCCAGATGATTGATACTGGTATTTTTGAGGGGATGTAGTAAGACTGGTTCTAAAGTGTGGAAATTGGAAGCTGGAACCAACTATCTTTGTGTGGATGAAACGCCGTGTTGGGATAGTGTCATCAGGAATAACAAACAAACTGGAAGATGGAAATCCTTTCACCTTTTACCTTGTCTTCTAGTCTCTATCTAGCACCGTGTATTTGAAGGATCTAAGAGGGTACCAGTTGGCAAAGGAAAACTGAGTTTTCTGAGTTCCATCATAAAGTGGGGGGATAGAATACTTGGTTTGGGGCTGCGTTGCTATTGTGGTCTTAATGACCTCACCCACCAGACTGAGCTCCTCAATGGCAGGGATCATATCTATTCATTTTGACATTCTTAATGCCTAGCACATGATGTAACATGCAATAACTCTTAAAGGATTCACTAAGATACCCGTTGTTTATGTTCATCTTTGAACTCAAAATATGACTTCCTCTAATGCTCTGCAGCCTGCCAGCTTGTCAAGTCCTCTTGGATCGTGATTACCAGTGCACTGTTTCTCTTTTCTCTTGATTGGTTGAAAAAGTACAGATTTGTTTCGAGTTTTAGGCCTTGTTCCCTGGGGCATGTACGGTCATGCATTCCAGCCAATAGGTGTGTTCTTTCCTAATATTGAGCAACATGGAAAATGGTCAAGGCAAGCTTTCTGGGAGGCCTAGAGTGCAGAGATGGTGTGACAAACAAAACTATATACGTATAGAGTCATACAGACCCAGTTTGGGTTTCTTCTTGTTATTTAGTAGTTGTATGACCTTAGATATGTTTCTGAGCCTCTCTGAGACTTTGTTTCATTCTTAGTAAATGGCAAAATAATATGGACTGACAATGTATATAGTTTCACAAAATTAAATGATTATAAAGTGCCCAACAGTTTCGTTCATTTATCCCCCATACCTTTGTTCAATGCCTACTATGTGTCTGACCCTGTGCTAGATGTTGGAAGATACACAAGTGAACAAAACACAGTCCCTGGCCTTTCACCTTCCAGCCTAGTAGTTGAAACATGCGAATAACTATTGTTTACAACACAAGTCAAATTAACACTCTGATAGGGTAAAGAGATGACACTGTGGGAGCACAGAGGAGGTATACCTATGCAGGTCTGGAGAGGTGTCTGGGAAGGCTTTCTAGAGGAAGTGATGCAAAAACAGAACTCTGAAAAATGAATAAGACTAAGCCAGATGATGGTAGCAGTCTGTATAGCTTCTGCTACTCGGGTGAGGAGGCAGTATAGCTTTTCACCAGAGCACGAGGTTGGCATCATCCTTGGATTTTGCTCTCCTGCTCCCTGATCTACTGAGATCACTGGGTGGGGGCAGGATTTCAGGGTATATCGTATAAAAAAGCCTTCTCAGACCTCAGTAAAGTCTCTCACTCACCCCACATTGTATAGCCCATATATCATGCTGGTATCACAGCCTCCCTTAGGACTCATTTTCAGTATGTCTCCATACAGGCACGGGTGAGGATTCTTGTTTGGGGTGCCTGGTTTTAGACAGGCTGAAATAATGGGGGTTTGTTTGCTGTCAGGGATTTAGTGCTGCCTGCGGCACTGAACCCATGTGTGACAGTAGCCAGCTTCCTTTCTGCCCATAACAACCTTCTCTCAGAGCTCTCTGCTTTCGCTGGTTATGTGTAGCTTAAGTTTGGGCAATATTAATGAAGGGGCTTTTAGGACCTTTGAAAAGTGTGCATGACTACCTCTGCCCTATATTTGGAAGGAATAGGACTTGGGAATCTGACTGGCCCGTGTTACTGGGCTGGGAAATTCCTAGGTGCCAAGTGCTCCAGGAACCCTGTCTTACCACCAACAAATAAGCTGTCAGGAAATGGCGCTGATGATAACGCTAGTAGGACATGTTGAAGTACCTGCTGTAGTTTTCTCTTTGTTTTTGTGATATAGAGGTTTGCAGCCTATTTCCTACATGTTATGTTGCTGACTCTCTGAGCTCTATGATTTGAGCAATTTTGCTTGGACTTAATTTGCTATAACCCTCATCCTTTCATTTCCCTCACAGCTTTTGTTGACTGTTGGAAGAACTTGATGATATTAGTGATGATGATAGTAATAACCACATTTTACCAAGTGGCTCCTGTGTGCTTAGTACTGTGCTTTATGTATTGACAAAGCATGTAGTTCTTATCGTGATCCCTATTTTACAGATGGAAGAATCAAGGTTTAGGCAGTTGTTACTTGCACAGTCACATAGCTGTCACAGATAAGTCTGTCTACAAAGCCTCGACTCGGACCAGTCTAATACAGTGCCTTTGAGTCGCCAGATTCTATGTATTTTCATGAGCCAGATTCTATTTTCAGATGAATAGTTTGCTGTAACTAACTGGCTATCATAGTGCTCTCATTTTTCTGACATAAGCAGGCTTCTGCAAAAATGTAGTCAACAATCATTTTCTCTGAATCTTTACCTCCTGTTTACAGTGACACTCACTGAAATCTAGCTTTTGCCCCAAACCCTCAAATAAAAATGACATGCCAACTCTGTCAGTTTACATGATTTTAACTGCAAATAACAGAAAACCCAACTCAAAATGACTGAAAACAATACAGAAAATATGTGATCCCATAAAACAAGAAGTCCATAGGAAGATTTGCCCCATAATTCATGAATTCAGCAGCTGAAGAATGTCATCAATGAACTATGTATTCAGTCCTTTGCCTTGGACATCCTAGATTGCCAGATTTATTTTCAGTTAGATCTTATTGTCATAAGATGGCTGCCATACGATATGTCTCAATGGAGAAAATTGTGGACACATGCCTATAGGTAAATCTATTGCTGGCAAGTTGAATAGCATCACTGTTATTGTATTAAACAAATAAAAATTCACACTCTTGAGGCTAGGGATTGGACCTACTCCCCTAAAAATATATGGCAGGTAAGAAAGGTAGTTGAAGGTAGTTGTCTAAAAAAAATTGAGGTTCTGTTAATACTGGGGGAAAGTGGATCTTGGGTAGTAGCTAACAATGTCTGCAACACAACAGTGTGACATCAGGTGAGTCCTTGAACTAATTTTATCTCAGTTTACTCTTTGGCATAGTGGAGCATATATTACATATGTATTGGACTGGTGTGAGGACTTAGTGAGTTAATGAATATAAAATACAACTATCGAACATATCAAATGCACTCAGCAAATGTAACATGTTTCTATTATCAAAATTATAAGTGCCTATTTTTGAAATAATCTCTTCCTTTGGCTGCTAGCAAAGCTCTCTTTTGTAATATTTTAATTTCTTCCAGCTTTATTGAGATATAATTGATAAATAAAATTGTATATACTTAAAGTGTACTACATGGTGATTTAATATTTATACTTTGGGACCTCACGAAGTTACCTTGTTTTGTCTTTTTGGTGAGAATGCTTAAGATCTACTGTCTCACAGATTTCAAGTATACAATATGGTATTAATAACTACAGTTGCTAATCAAAGGTTAGTTGACTGCATATGCATGGGTTTATTTCTGAGCTCTCTATGCTATTCATCGGTCTGTGTGTCTGTTCTTATGCCAGTACCATACCGTTTGATACCACAGCTTTGTAATATAATTTAAAATAAAACGTGATGATTCCAACTTTGTCTTCTTGTTCATGATTGCTTAAGCTATTATGGGTCTTTTGTAGTTGATTGCTTGTCTCTAATTTGTTTAGTTCTTTTTCTGGAGCTTTGTCCTGTTCTTCCATTTGGGGCATGTTTCTTTATCTCCCCATTTTGGCTGCATCCCTGTGTTTGTTTGTTTGTATTCAGTAGGGCTGCTTGCCTCCTGGTCTTAGTAGAGTGGCTTTATGTAGTAGGTGTCCTGTGAGGCCCAGTGACATAGTCTCCCTAGTCAGCAGAGCCTGGTGCTCCAGGTGTGTCACTTGGGTGGGTTGTATGTACCTTCCTCTTGTAGTTGAGCCTTGGTTGCTGTTTGCACGTCAATGGGAGGGACTGACCCTTGTGCTCATTGGTTCTGAGGACTGGCCTTGACTACAGTGGAAGAGCTGTGGTGTAGGGACTCACCCTACAGAGCAGGATTCATTTTAGCAGGGCTTTGGTGTCTGCGCTGTGTTCCCTTTCGGTGTGTCATCCTTGGAGTTGGCCAGGTGATGCTCTTCCTTGTTCCCAAGCTGGCCTCTGGCTATGCCAGTCCCGGGGCCTTCTTGGTGAGGACACACTGTAGGCCAAGTTCGGCACAGCCTATGCCCTGCCCAGGGCCACCATGGCATGAGCCACCAAGCAATCTGCAGATGGCCACCACTCACACTGTGCTTGTAGGTGCCTGAGAGGCCACGCTTGGAACTGAAGTCAGCTGTTGCCATTTTTACACTCCGATGAGTCTAATATTTTCACACGTTTTTTAAAAAAATGTATTGTTAGATGGTGTATCAAGAGCCAGAGCTGGCATCTCCTGCATGGCTGATAGAGACAGCCTCTTCCCTTATTTTGTCCCCAGCTGTCTTCAAACATCACCACTAAGGTGTGCTCTCCAGCAATCCTTTCTGCATAGTTATTTTTATTAATTGGATTCTGGAGTACTCCCAGGGCTATATTTCCTACTCCGCCATCTTGCTGATGTAACGCCTCTAGAATTGCTATTATTTCAAAATTTACCTCTTTTATACCAAAACACATTTTATTGTCCCTTAAAGTTGATTCCATTAATTCGTGTAT
>NW_017732958.1:95386-110568 GCF_001890085.2 Hipposideros armiger | reverse complement strand
CTACTTGATACCTCTACCTAAATATTCTTGGGTACCACAAAATCAAAATAATTAATACAGAATTCATCACCTTCATATATATATGGCACCCTCTGTGTATACACACACACATATACACAGAGGGTGCCAAAAAATGTCTACACATTCTAAGAAAGGAAAAAACTGTATTAAAAGTGTAATACTCAATATATACTGATAACAAAAGATGAATACAAATGATATGTATAGATTTTTTTTGGCATCCCTGGTGTGTATATATATATATATAGATAGATAGATAGAGAGAGAGAGAGAGAGAGAGAGAGAGTGTCTCAGTGAATGGTACCATCATCTACCAAGGCATTTAAGCCAGGAAACTAAACAAAAACAACAACAAACTTGATTTCTTCTTTATTGCTCAGAATCTAATTTTCTAACACTTTCTATGAATTCTACCTTCTAAATATCTCTCAATATATACTATCTATATAGCACTCCACTTTTTTCCATCCCAACTGTTGACACTTTAGTCCCAACAGCCATTATCTTTGCCTACTGAAGTAGTCTTCTTGCTACCAGTTTTGCCCCCTTTTATATTCTTTACCTTGTAAAAGCCAGGGGATATCTAAATCACAAAATAGATCATGTTACTTTCCTGCTTTAAATATTTCAGTCTCCATCTCCTAAGTGTTCTATGTAAGATCCCCTCATGATCTGGCACTCCTTAGTTTTTCATCATCTTATTCCTTTTTCTCTGCTTATTACCCCCACTGGAGTCATTTTGCTATCATCTGAAGGGTCCCTTCTAGTTCAGAACCAGCTTTCTGAGTTTTTTTCACCTCCTAGTCACAAAACTTTCCTTTAGCTACTCCCTCCTTCTAGTGTCTATCTCTGTTTGAGTCCTCCTTTTTCCAGACTGGGACATTGTTCCTCAAAGTCCCACTTTCCTGACATCAGGTCCTCTTCATGACCTACAGGCCCTTCTGCTTTGGATAGGTATTCACATCTTGGGAAGCTTTCAAGAAGTAGCACTTTTAGGCACATGGATGCTCTACTTGGGTTACAGTTTTCTTCCAGTTGGAGATGCTGGTCTTAGGTTCCCTAGTCTCTCTGAATTGATAACTGAAAACCCTTTTATTTCCAAAGAGTAGTAATACCCAGCTTCACATCTTTCTGACCTCCTTTCTGTACAACCAAAATGTGAGGGATGAAATATAGGCAGAGCAGAAAGTTCCCCCTTTACTCAGATAGACAGCATGTGCCTACAAGGTCCCTGGAATGTACAACACCCAGGGTATTATGCCTTTGCTTGACAAATGATAGTGAATTTATCTTGTACCTAGATCTAGACATGCTGAAACATCTATAGTTTCTAAATGGTTATGCTCATTAAGATTATTTTTGTTGAAATAGACTCTGAGTCTGACTAGCTTAAAGGGAAAAAAGGTAGTACTGGCATCAGTAATCGTAGTGATCCTAGCAATTTTACAGAATTCAAAAGAGATTTGGACAAGCAGAGACTGGGAAGGTCATGAAGTGAGGCAGCTCTGGGGCTTTCAAAAGTAGATGTGTGGGCCTTCTTTTTAGTGTCCTACCATTAATTCTTAACTTCAGAACCCTGTCTTATCTGTAAACAACCAAGGTACCTATTTCTTTTACTTGAACTGAGAGAGAGAGACAGAGAGAGATAGAGAGAGAGAGAGAGAGAGAGAGAGAGAGAGAGAGAGAAAGAGAATTTTGTTTCACTTGATTCAGGTGTCCAACACACTGAGAATAGCAGCATTCCGTAATGTAGACCTGATAGCAGGGTTCCCACCCGTTCGTGAGCGAGTAGTTCTCAGTAAACAAAGGTTAGTGAAATACTTGATTTTCACGAAAATGGGACATGTTTTCTCATTGTATCATTTTTTATTCCTTCTGCTTGGAGTTCCCTTTTTCTTTAGTAAGAAGCATTGATAATGCCAGTGATAATTAACATTTCAGTGTTTATAATGTTCCAGGCCCTGCTGTAAGTATTTACAAATGTGTTAACTCATTAAATCACATCAATAACCCTGTGAGCTAAATATTATTAGTTTCATTATTTATATGAAGAAACTGAAATATAGAAAGGTTAGATAACATTCCTAAGGAGAAACAGTAAGTAGTGGAGCTGGAATACAAATTTATGTATTCTCACTGTAGATCAGTACTATACAATAGAAATAAAATATGAAATGTCAGCTACACATATAACTTTGAATATTCTAATAGATTAAAAAATAAAAAGAAACAAGTACAATTAATTTTAATAACATATTAATTAACTGTCAAAATATTATAATTTCAACATATTGCAGTAGTCAATTTTCAAATGTGCAATAGAATCATGTGGCCTACGGCATGTACTAAACAGCTCAGGTCTGGAGTCTGTGATTTTAGGCTCAGAACCAACTAAACTTTGGCATAAAATCATGGTTCCGTTATTTATTAGCTGTGTGATCCTGAGCACAATTCTTAATGTCCTAGAGCCTAACTTTCCTCATGTGTAAATTGTATATAATAATGGTACCTACCTGACATGACTGTTAAGATTGAGTGATTGTACAGTCTTTAGAGCAGTGCCTGGCACATACCAACGATTGTTAAATATCATAATAATCATCCATCATCATCACCATCCTCATTTATTATCCTGGCATACTCTAGACTTCATATGTCTTCCTTTTCTGGCATATTGTTTTATATACCTGGAAGAGATAAATCCTCCTTAGGGACTCCCAGCTGTACTTTGTATTCATTTTCTCACTGCATCATCACAACCACCCTGCTAGGTAAATATCCCAAATGTACAATTGAGGCAACTGAAATCCACCGAGATAAGAACTTGTATAGATCACAGAAGTAGGAAATGATAACTCCAGAATTTTTGTTTGTTTTAAAGGCATAGACTATATACACTTATTTTTATTGACTACTTTGAATATTTGTTGAAATAATAAACATCATTGCTACTTCCAGTTAGCCCAGTGATTCTTTATGAAAGTTATTTTTAAGTTGCATGGCAGTTTATTTAGAGGGTTTAAAATTCCTATTTTGAAGAATTACTGTTTGAAATACTGAGAAATTCTGTTGGTATTATGTAATTTAGTGATTTTATTACCACATATACTCGAACTGTGTTATTTTAGGGATATTGATTTAATTGTATGTTTCTGAGCATGTCTGTGATATATGCGTGTTGTAGAATATTTGCAGAAGGCAGAAAAAGGACAAAAATAATTTACCCATAGTCATAGCACCAAAAAAAAGTGGTCATTTATTGTAAACATTTGGTTTGTTTACAAACACATGTATATTTTCCGTATTATTGAGATTAGTCTAAAAACACAACATTGTGACCTCCTCTTTTCATTTAAATTAAATCAGTATACATCATAAAACTTTCCAAAGAACAGTAAAACTTCTATAAAACATCACTTGTTGACTGTACAATTGTCCAAAATAGTTATCTACACTAATTTATTTGGTAAGGGGTTACTTTCACATTTTTTCTAATACTAATAATGATTCACTGTATAGATAGCTATGTTATGTGCTTCATGTAGCTCGGTTTCATTTTTTCTAGGTTTGAGGAAGCTAAGAAGGAGGCTTATGCTGTAGATATAAAGCTTGCAGAGAAGCAGGAAGATGATGCCACACTGGAAAAGAAATGGCCCTTCCTTGGGGTTCCTTTGACAGTCAAAGAAGCTTTCCAGCTACAAGGTACTGTTCTTTGTATTTTATTTATTTAGATGCATGGGTTAAATTCACAAATGGTGTATATTTTCTGAAGTTATGAACTGAAAAAATATATTACCAAAGGGAAAGGCTAATGTAAGGCTCTTCATTTTTGACTGGAGGGAAAATATTCTGCAAGTTCCATTGGGAAGAGAGACAATAATGGCCATCATCTGTTAGAACTATATGGCATATGAGGGGCTATGGTCAGTGCCCATTGATCCTCAAAGCAGACTATAAGAATAGTGCTATTATCTGATTTTTCAAGTAAACAAATTGAGGCTCATGACCCTAGAGTAGCTTCACTAAAGCTAAGCTGGGACACTGATAAAAGCCTGTGTTTTCTCTATAATGCAATTTTTGTTTTATAACTTCCAGCTGCCCTTAAAAGTGAATGAAAATCCCAGATATTTGACAATTTATCTTTGTTTTTTTCTTAATTTTAGATAATTAAAGTGTCTCCGTGAAGTCCTTTTTCGGTTGTATCATACAACCCAATAAAATTATAAAATCATATATTTAAAAAAAAAGATAATTTTGAAAGCAAGACAAAAAAAAATCTCATCTCAAAAAACGTAACTCCCAAAAGGCTATCAGCAAATTTTTCAGTAGAAACCTTATAGGTCAGGAGAGAGTGGGATGATAAATACAAAGTGCTGGGGAAAAAAAAAGAAAAGAAAAGAAACCTCCAGCCTCTTGCCAACTAATTTACCTTGAAAAGCTATTCGTCAAAAATGAAAGGGAGATAAATACTTTCCCAGACAGAAAAACTGAGCGAGTTCATCACTACTAGACCTGCACTACAGGAAATGTTAAAGGGAGGTCTTCAGTGCCAAGCAAAACATAATGATAAAGGGGTTGTTATACCAAGAGGATGTACAATTGTAAGATTATGAGTTTGTGAACTTAATTGACTGACCTTGTATAATTTTGACTTTTTTGTAAAGATAACAAAAAACTTTAGCTAAACTAAAAAGAAGACCAAATCAATAAATTCAGAAATAGAAGAGGAGACATTACAACTGATAACACAGAAATGTAAGGGATCACAAGGGATTAGCATGAAAAATTATTTGCCAACAAATTAATAACCTAAAAGAAATGGATAAATCCCTAGAAACATATAACCTACCAACCCTGAATCATAAAGAAATAATCAGAGTAGACCTATCTCTCATAGTGAAATTCAATGAGTAGTAAAATTCTCTCCCAGTAAAGAAGAGTCCAGGGTCATATAACTTCCCTGTATTTTATATCACATATTTTTTATATTATATTAACACTGATTCTTCTCAAATTCTTCCAAAAAAAACTGAAGAGCGGGAGACATTAAAAAATGCTTTTTATGAGGACAATGTTAACCTGATACCAAAGCCAGACATGGAAAGTACAAGAAAAAAAATTACAGGGCCGTCCGAGTGGCTCCTTGGTTAAGAGTTGGCTTGGGAGCGGGAGCTCTGAGCAGCAGGTCCCCGGTTTGGATCCCACATGGGCCAGTGATGCTGTTCCCTCTACAGCTAAGATGACGAACAACAGCTCGACCTGGAGCTGGGCTGCTGTGAGTCGCTGGCAATGGTGTAGGCTACAGTGGGGCTGCAGTGGGCTGCCATAAGCTACTGTGAGTGGCTGGCAGCCGCTTGAGCTGTCGTGACCTGCTGTGAGGCACCCTGAGCAGCCGTCCAATGGCCAGCGACTGATCTGGCTCAGCCGAGAAGAGCGCAATGATCACAATACCAACATGTGGAAGCAACGTCCTCCACAACTCCACTGAAGAACCAAAGGACAGCCACTTACTTGTCTGTTCCCCTTCCCCAATTTCCCAGTCCTGCTCCCTCCCACAATTCCCCAATAAAATCTTTTTTAAAAATGAGCAGAGGAACTAAACCAACATTTATTTTTCAAAGGAGACAACCAAATGCCCAACAGGCCCATGAAAAGATGCTCAATATCAGGGAAATGCAAAACAAAACCATAGTGAGATATCACATCACCCCTGCTATAATGGCTATCATCAAGAAGGCAAGACATAGCAAGTGTTGAGGATGTGGCGATATGTGAACCCTTGTGCACTGTTGGTGGGGATGTAAATTGGTTCAGACATATGTGAAAAAGTATGGGGTTCCTCAAAAAATTTAAAAAGTAAAATACATCTATTGTATGATCCAGCATTTCCACATCTGGGTATACACCCAAAGGAAATAAAACCAGAATATCAAAGAGAGATATACACTCCCATATTTATTGTAGCATTATACCCCTTATCTAGATTCTTCAGTTGTTAATATTTTTCCACATTTGCTTAATTTTTCTGTCCCATTTACCAACATTTGTTATTGTCTTTTTTTGTTATAGCCATCTTAGTGGCTATAATATAATATCTCATTTTGGTTTTAATTTGCATTTCCCTGTGGGCTAATTTTTTTAAAAATAGAGAGTAAAATAATACAGAAAAATTTTATGCCTACTTTGTTCCTCATTCCTATGTATATGTGCCTTCTCTTTTCTCTTCCCCTCTCCTGAACAGTAGAAAAAACCACTATCCTGAATTTGTTATTTTATCTTTCAAATATATTTGTAATATTTTCATATGCTTATGAATTCAATATTGAATAATAAATATCGTGTCTGCTTTTAATTTTTTCCTGAATTTTGTCATACTGTACATCTATATTTTGGGTTTTTTACCTCAAAATTGTGTTTGGGATTATCAATATCTATATAGGTCAGGATTCTTTGTCTGAAGTTATTCTTAATCTCATTAATATTCTTTATGTTTTTCTTGTTTGGTTTGGTTTGGTTTTTGGGGGGTTTTTTAGTTTCAGGTGTACAAAACATAATGATTAGACATTATTTTTTTATTGGTATTTTTGTCTTTCTGTTGTAGAGCTATAGAATTTCTTTATATGTTTTGGATACTCATTCTTTAATATTTATAGTGCAAATAACTTCTCTAAGTTTCTTTGTCTTTTAACTTTGTTTATGACTTCTTTTGTTGAACAAAATTATGTGATATTTTGAATGAATAAATCTTATATTTTACAATTTCTGCTTTTATGTCCTCTTTATAAATCATTTCAGAAATCTGAGGTTATAAAAATATTTTTATATATTTTCTTCTAATATTTTAATGCTTTATTTACCACCTTCAAGTGTTTACTGTAGCTATATTTTCTTTTGTTTATGATATAATATACATTTTTATATGAAAGACAGTTTTCTAGTACTTCTACAAGATCATCCTTTCCTTACTGATCTAAATGACACTTTCATTTTATACCAAATTTTTATATATACCTGGGTCCTTTTGTAGTCTTTCTTGTTTTTCCGTATGACCTTGATTCTGTCTTTATATTTTTATAAATATATTCTCTAAGATTGGTTTATAAAAGTAATTAGCAGTTAGGATTGTTGAATGGTAGAATTTGTAATAATAGCTTTTAGTTATTAAATATGTTCAGATACTTTACTTGTAATATTTTATTTATTCCTATGAAAGCTGAAAATCAGAAAAGTTAAGTGATTTACCCCAAAGTTTGTAAAGTTGGTAAACTACAGAGATGGGATTTGAACTCAATTCTGATTCCAAAATCTGTGCACTTTCCAATAAGTCATGTTACCTATCAGTACTAATCACATCACTTAAAATAGCTGGGATGGTTCATTGAAGGTACTCAATAAGTTGTTCCTATTTTTATTTGATAATATTTTAATTTCCTTTTCTTGTGGACTTTACAGGAATGCCTAACTCTTCTGGCCTTGTGAATCGTCGTAATACCATTTCCCAAACAGATGCCACTGTAGTGGCATTACTGAAGGAAGCCGGTGCCATTCCCCTTGGCATAACCAACTGTAGTGAGCTGTGCATGTGGTATGAATCCAGTAACAAGATCTATGGCCGATCCAACAACCCATATGATTTGCGGCATATTGTAGGTGGAAGTTCTGGTGAGTTGGACATTTCAATTCATGAATCCCTGTGAGGAAGGTGTACAGATACTATTGCACAGACTTCTGGAAAAGTTATAATTAGGTGTTTATGGTAAAGTCATTTGCAAGATTTGTCATGGATTTGTGAAGAACATTGTAGACAATGAACATTCGTACTCTTGGTTCCTTTGTGTGTTGGTGGGGAGGGAGGGAAAGAGAGAGAGAGCTAGAGAGCTAGAGAGCGAGAGAGCGAGAGAGCGAGAGAGCGAGAGAGAGAGAGAGAGAGAGAGAGAGAGAGAGAGAGAGAGAGAGTTAGTGAAGTTGGTTTAGCTTAAGACCTATATCTTTTTGAGACAAANAGAGAGAGAGAGAGAGTTAGTGAAGTTGGTTTAGCTTAAGACCTATATCTTTTTGAGACAAAGATGATAAAATAATGTAAGGACACTGAGCTCTGTTAACTGTTCTTTGTACCAGAAACTGTGCTAATGCAAGAATATAGCACATATGGTCATGGAAATCCTCTCTAACAAGATGACATTAATAATGAAATCCAAAGGATCAGAGACAGCTAAGCACTCAGGGGGCATGAGGGTAGTGGGTCAAGCAGAGTGTTCTAGATATACAGGAGGTACAAAAGCCTGAGGTGGGAACATGCTTAGTGTGTTCAGTGAACTGAAAGAAAGCACAGTGAATAAGACAGAGAGGAGTCAGACATGAAATTAAAAAGTTTTGTCCAGATCAGATTATGTAGGGGAGCAAAAGCTGAAGCAAATAGAGAAATTACAAGTCTATTTTAGTCATCCAGGAGGTAAATGATAGTGGCTTTCAACTAGTATTTGTGGAGATGAAGAAAAGTAGATGGGACACAAGATAGATTTTAAAGGTAAATTGGAACATAACTTGCTGATAGATTGGTTATGGGGATATGAGTTTAAATATAAAAACAAAAATAAAAATAACTCCTGGATTTCCAACTCGAGAGATAGTGCAGCCATTCATTCAGATGGAGAAAACTGGAAGAGGTGGGACAAATAGGGACAGCAAGATTTAGGAATATCACTTTGAGCATGTTATGTTTAAGATGTTTTTAAGACACCCATTGGCGGTGTCAAGTAGCCAATTGAATGTGTATAAGTCAGAGTAATTATCTGGGCTAAAATAATTTAGAGTTGTCATCATAAGCATAGTAGAGTATATAATCTATAACATAAGAATAGATGCAAAAAAGAAAACAGGGGGTATGTTTTGATGGAGAAGAAGTGGGGCCCATGACAGTACCTCTTCAATTTGAAGGTTAAAAAGAGAAGACATATCCAGCAAAGGAAATAAGGAATTAGCAATAAGTGATGTAGGAGGAAAACATACGAGTAACAGAGTATATTGGAGACTGAATATACATAGCTTTTATCAGACCTGAAGGCATGCATATGTGGGTTAGTAAAATATGGTGTTTAATCTTGTGGTTAATAGAGTTAAAGAGAAGACTGACAGTTTTTTGCTATGTGACCTTGGTAGCATAATAAAGGTACTCAGTGGGTAAGTTTCCTCAACTTACAGAATTTTCATAATAAAGAAACCTGCCTTGTAAGGTTATTGTGATAAATAGAAATGCAGATGTGGCTTTAGGTTACTGGTTTGGCATGTTAGGAGCTTGAAAGTTCCTACTTCCATTCTCACAACAGGAAAAAAGCTAAACAAACTGCAAATCAACAGCTCTTCTCAGAAAAGTGATGCCACAAGGCAAACCACTGTCTCAAAAAATTGAAGAGAAAGACAGGCAGATACAGCGAATCAGGACGTTCCAAAACAGAAGGGCAGAAACAGAAAACTCTGTGAGAAGCAGTACAAGGGAAGAGAAACTTAAACTGTAATTGACAATTGCTTGAGGTTCAGTTTGGGAAAGTTTCAAAGTTAAAATATCCAGGGACCCCAACACATTCATAAATGTTATATAGCCAGGAGCCCTACCAGATTATCCCAGTGAAGATCAGAGAAAAATCACCTTGTGCTTCTGGCAGGGGGAGGAGGTAAGTAGCCATCTTGAAATATGACCAAAACATTATATTTTTCTAACAAGAAATACCCTTAATAAGCTATTTTATCAGAGGCTAACCGGGGTTTTACCAGAGACTAACTGAGCTAACCTGTAGAAAGGAAAATACTCAACTCCAGCCCCCTCTAAGCTCCCTGTCTCAACAAAAGAGGAAACACAAAACTGAGAAACATGTATAAAGGTTACAAGCCATGAGTGCAGAATAGCGCAAAGACTAAGACATAATTATAGGACTATAGAATGCTTTCCCTCCCCCTTACATCTTAACAACACATCAATAGGACTTCTATATAACAGATGAATACAACTGAAAGAACTGCATCATAGGTGTTGTTTAACATGGCTCTAGGGAAACCCAAAGACAACAGTGGAGACAAAAGCAAGGATGCAAATTTAGCATCTGACACAGATAGAGCAAACAATAAACACAGCCTAACCCCTAGCCAGATAAATATAAAATTTTACAAATGCATGTCTATTTATCTCAGATCCTTTTACTCAGTATATCATGTCTGGCTTTCAACAACAAATTAAAGCCATGTTAAAAGACATATATTACAGTTTGAAAAGACAGATTTAGATATGGCAGAGATGTTGAAATTATCAGACAATGAACTTAAAACAACTATGATTAATATGCTAAGGGTGCTAATAGAAAAGTAGACAACATGCAAGCATAGATGTGTAATGTAAGCAGAGAGATGGAAGCTCTAAGAAAGAATCAAAAGGAGATGCAAGGGCCGGCCGAGTGGCTCAGTTGGTTAAGCGCTCACTCAAGAGTGCGAGCTCTGAGCAACAGCGGTTCGATTCCCGGCCTGAGCTGAGCTGCCGCTGAGCTGCCAACAGGTGGTAGGATGTGTCAGCTAAAAAAAAAGGACATGCACACTATATTACAAATGAAGAAGTCCTTCGATGGGCTTATTGATACACTTGACAGAGCTAAGGAAAGATTCAATTATATTGAAGAAACATCAATAGAAATTTCAAAAACTGAAGTTCAAAAAGAAAAATATAAAAAAGAACAAAATATTCAATAACTGTGTGATTATAAAAGGTGTAACATACATGTAATGCTAATACCAAGAGAAGAGATAAAGAAACAGAATAATTGAAGACATAGTGATAATTTCCCAAAACTAATTATAGATAACTAACTAGAAATCCAGGAAGATCAGAAAATAATAAGCAACATAAATACCAAAAAAACACCAAAAAAACACTACTCCAGGCATCATATTCGATGTACAGAAAATCAAGGAGAAAAGAAAAATCTTCAAAGAAGCAAGAGGAAAAAATACACCTTACCTGTAGAATTGCAAGGATAATTATGCAATGGACTGATTCTTTTTGTCCATCCAAATTGATATGTTGAAATCCCTAATATGGTGATATTAAAAGTGCAGGCTTTGGGAGATAATTAGATCATAAGGGTAGAGCCCTCATGAATGGGATTAATGCCCTTACAAAAGGAGCCACAGAGAACTCTCTTTCCTTCTTTCCCCTGTGTTAGAATACAATGAGAAGACATATGTCTGAAACTCAGAAGGGTGCTTTCACCAGAACCAAACCATGCTAGCACCCTTATCTTGGACTTCTAACCTCCAGAATTGTGAGAAATAAATGTCTAATTTATAAGCCATGCAGGCTATGGTACATTGTTATACAGACCAAACTGACTAAGGCAAATTACATCAGACATTTAACCAGAAACCATGTAAGCAAGAGGAGAGTGGAGTGAGAATCACAAATCTACATTTATGTGTCCAGCAGAATTATCATTCAAAATTGAAGGAAAAATAAAACGTTTTTCAGGGAAACAACCTTGAGTGAAGTTGGTCACCAGTAGACTTTCAGTGCAAGAAGTATTAAAAATAAGTTCTTCGGAGAGAAAGAAAATAATATAGGTTAGAAACTTACATCTACATAAAGAAAAAATCATTCAAGAAGGAATATATGGAGGTAAAATCTTTTATTTTTTGTATTTAAATTGATCTAACAGATAACAATTGTTTTTCAAAATAATAATAACTGATTGGGTGGTTATTACTTATGCATAAATGAGATGAATAACAGCAATGTTATAAAAGATCGGGGGAAGTGGTAATACTGTTATAAGATAATCTCAATATTTGGCAAGTAGCGTGATGTTAATTGAAGGAGGACTTGGGTTAGTTGTAAATGTATATTGTAAACTGAAGGGCAAACACTAAAAGAAACCAAAGTCTAATTTACATGTAAGAGAGGAGAAAAATAGAAAATAAAAATAATAAATAATAATCAGAGTAGGCAGAAAAAGAACTAAGGCAATGAATAGACAACAGGAACAAATATGGTAGATATTAATCTAACTATATCAATAATCACTTTAAGTATCAATGGCCTAAATACACCAATTAGAAGACAGATACTCTCGAATGGATTAAAAAGACTCAACTCTATGTTGACTACAGGAGACTGACAAATTAAAATATAAAGAGAATAAAATATTAATTAAAATAATAAAAACAATAAAATAAATAAACAAATAAAACTAAAAATAAATTAATTAAATATAAAGACACACATGTTAAAAATAAAGAGATTGTTAAAAATATACCACACTAACACTAATAAAAAAAAAGAAAGAGCTGAAGTAACTTTATCAATTTCAGATCAAGAAGACTTCAGAGAAAGAAAAATTATTAAGGACAAAAAGGACATTTCATATTGATAAAGGGGTTATTTCCTCAAGAAGGCATAATGTCTGGCTTAATGTGTATGTATGAAACAACAGAGCATCAAAATATGTGAAGCAAAAACTAATAGAACTTTAAGGAAAAAATAGATGAATTCACTATTATAGTTATTGTCTTAAGCACCCTTCTGTTAGTAACTGACAGATCCATAAAGCAGAAAATTAGTAAGGACATTTCTGAACTGAACAGCATGGTCAATCAACTGGATCTATTTGACAACTATAGAAAAACTTTTTCCCAAGACCTGCAGAATATGCTTTCTTCTCAAGCTCATATGGAACACTCACCAAATAAACTACATTCTAGGCTATTAAACACTCCTTAACCAATTTAAAATAATAAAAATCATATAAAGTATGGTCTCAGACAAAAATAAAATTAAACTAGAAATCAATTATAGAAAGATAGATGGAAAAAGTCCAAACACTTGGCGATTGAACAATACATTTATAAAAAAATAAACAGATTAAAGAACTAAATGAAAATGAAAATACAACTTATCAGAATTTGTGGAGCAGTGATGTCAGCAAGATAGGAGAGTAGTTATTTCCGATTCCTCATTTCTTAACATGTTAAGCGCCATGTCAGTCACCGGTGACTGGCACTATACTTTCCGCTCAGACCGTGTCAGTCATGTGTGACTGACGATACACAATTTTAAAAAATATATTCTTCTATTAGGAAAACTAATTTCACTTGAATCGCTTTCACACGTTTCTTCTACTGACATTGTCACGGTTACGGGTAAAGAAAAAAAATTTTCTTAAAGATTTTTATTGGGGAATTAAGGGATGGGAACAGCGCTAGGGAATGGGGGGAAGGGGAATAGACAAGTTGCTGTCCTTTTGTTCTTTTGTTCTTCTGTCTAGTTGTGGAGGACCTTGCTTCACTGGCCCAAGTTGGCACCATCATTGCGCTCTTCCCAGGCGAGGTAGATCATCCGCCGACTCACGCTGGCTGCTGGCTACACACGGTAGGTAGCCCATGGCAACCCACTGCAGCAGGGGCTGCAGCCCACACCATCGCTGGGGACTCTCAGCAGCCCAGCTCCAGGTTGAGCTGTTGTTCAGCATCTTAGCTGGAGAGGGCAGTGTCACTGGTCCTTACATGTGGGATCCGAACCGGGGCCCTCTGGCATCCTAAGCCAACTCTTAACCAACGTGCCACTCGGCCAGTCCTAAAAGAAAAAGTTTTTAAACTGCCCTGGAACACGAACCACAGACAACTGACTAAAGAGAAAGCATATCGGTGAAATGGGATATCGCGGGCTAAACGGAAAGGAAGACAAAACAGGCTTGGCTCTTAACGTGTTAATGGAAACATTAAAAACAACTAGCGGGCCGGCCAAGTTGCACGATGGTTAAGAACTGGCTTGGGACGCCAGAGGACCCCGGTTCGGATCCCACATATGAGGGCCAGTAACACTGCCCTCTACAGCTAAGATGCTGAACAACAGCTCAACCTGGAGCTGGGCTGCCGTGAGTCACCGGCGATGGCGTGGGCTGCAGCCCCTGCTGCAGTGGGTTGCCATGGGCTGCCATGTGTAGCCATCAGCCAGCGTGAGCGGCCAGCAGCCGCGGTGAGCAGCCGTCCAGAAGCCGGAGACTGATCTGCCTCACCAGGGAAGAGCACAATGATGGTGCCAGCTTGGGCCAGTGAATCAACATCCTCCACAACTAGATTGAAGAACAAAAAAAAACAAAAACAAAAACGATGGCAACTTGTCTGTTCCCCTTCCCCCAATTCCCCAGCACTGTTACCAACCCCCCATTCCCCAATAAAAATCTTTAAAAAAAAAGAAAGATATCCCAAGGCAAAGCTGACGTGTGAATTCATTGCCACCAGATATGCCCTACAAGAAATGCTAAAGAATCCTTGAAGTTGTAATGAAAGGACACCAGAGAGTAACTCAAAGTCACACAAATATAAAGATCTCTGGTAAAGGAAATGCATGAGTAAATGGAACAAACCAGTATTAGTGTAATTTTGGTTTCAAAATCAATATTTTATTTTATACAGGATGTTAAAGGACACAATCATAAAAATAATTATAAATCTGTTAGTGTGTAAACAATATATATGGATGTAATTTGTTAAGTCAGTTACATAAAGTGCAGGGAGGGAGCTGCATAAAAGCATAGTTAAGTTGGCTTACATTTATAATAGATTGTTATGACTTTACGATGTTGTTTTGTATTCTTTTAGGAGATGGTCATTCGAGTGCAGCCACAAGAGGAGACACAGGAGAAGCTCAGGAAAACCAAGTTTATTATACTCCCAGGTCCTAGAAACAGGCAAAGCAAACTATGCAAGGCCACATGGAAAAGACACCAGGGTGGTCAGTAGTCAGAAGGAAGTAGCAGGGGAAATGCTTAAGAGGCACCCTTTATTGGAGTTTCTGCAGGAAAGGCCAGGCATGGCAGGGTAAAGAGTTTAGGATTGGCTAGTTTGAATAATTTCAGTGGGCTTTGGACTATAGGAGTGGTCTCTGGTTGCCTTGTACCTGGCCCTGAGATGATAGAGGTAAAGCAGTAATGCCTTCTGTGGTACCTCCAGATAGAGGAGGTATGGTTCTGGATTGGTTAGTTTGCATAAAAGGCACACTTATGGATAGGCCATTTGCTATCTCTAAGAGCTGGCTATCCCAGGAAGGGACAATCTCTCTCCAGTCAGAATGATTTTTTAAAGATGTTAAAGCATATATATATATATATATATATATATATATA
>NW_017732958.1:6263-95251 GCF_001890085.2 Hipposideros armiger | reverse complement strand
ATATAGATATAGATATAGATATATAATTCCATCCATAGTACCCTACAAAGAAAATAACTGTAGAACATACAAAAAAGGGAATAGGGGGAGAAACATAGTGTCACTACAAAAAATCAAATACACACAAAGGAAATCAGTAATGAAGGCAACGAGGAACCAAAACTGTAAGACATAAAATTTAAAAAAACAAAAAGTCAAAAGTAAGTCCTTCCCTATCAGTAATTACACCTAATGTAAAATGATTAATCTCCTGAATCAAAAGACATAGATTGGTATAATAGATTAAAATTAAAATCATGATCCAAATAAATGCTATCTACAAGAGACTCACTTTCAATCTAAAGACTCAGAAAAGTTAAAAATGAACGATGATAAAACATATTTCATGCAAATAATATCCTAGTTTCTTTATTTAAAAGGAGCATTTTGCATTTCCCATAGGTGGTGAGGGCTGTACCCTTGCAGCTGCCTGCTCAGTGATTGGTGTGGGCTCTGATATTGGTGGCAGCATTAGGATGCCTGCATTCTTCAATGGCATATTTGGACACAAACCTTCGCCAGGTAATATTAATATGGTTATAAGGGTGGCTCTACTTTTATGACTCAAAACAATGCAGAAATTTGGTCCCTACCAGGATAATCTTACTTATAAGTGTGGTTATTATATATTTTTTAATATTCTGAAATAAAATAGCTACTATTTATTGAACACCAACTCTGTGTCAGGCATGGTACAAGTTTTCTCCATAACTAATTTTTATTGAATCCCTACAGTAACCCTTTCAGGGAGAAATAATTCCCATTTGACAGATGACAAATTCAAAAGTCAGGAATATTAGCTAAACCTGCACATAAGGGATGCACACCTCTTTTTGAATTATTATTTTTGTTTTGTTATAGTCAGTAGTGGAATTGTTGGGTCATAGGTAAGTTCTATTTTTAGTTTTTGAAGGAATCTTCATACTGTTTCCATAGTGGATGCACCAGTTTACAATCCAACCAGCAGTGTGTGGGGGTTCCTTTTTCTCGATCTCCTTGCTAAGACTTAATTGTTTTATTTTTCATAATAGCCAATTTTACAGGTGTGCGGTGATATCTCATTGTGGTTTTGATTTGCGTTCCCCTGATGATTAGTGATGTTGAGCATCTTTTCATGTGTCTGTTTGCCATCTGTATGTCTTCTTTGGAAAAATGTCTGTTCGGATCCTCTGTCCATTTTTTAATTTGATTGTTGTTTTGTTTTGTGTTTTTTTGCTGCTGAGTTGTATGAGTTCTTTATATATTTTGGATATTAACCCCTTCTTGGCTATATCATTTGCAAATACTTTCTCCCATTCAGTGGGTTGACTTTTCATTGTGTTGATGGGTTTCATCACTCTGCAAAAGCTTGTTAATTTTATGTAATCCTACTTGTATATTTTTGCTTTTATTATTCTTGCCTGGGTAGACATATCCAAGAAAACATTACATGGGCCAATGTCATAGAGCTTATTGCATATCTTTTCTTCTATAAATGTTATGGTTTCTGGTCTAATATTTAAGTATTTAATACATTTTTAATTAAAGTTTATTGGAGTGACAGTTGTTAGTCAAGTTACATAGGTTTCAGGTGTACAATTCTGTAATATATCATCTACAAATGTAAAAACAAAAACTCAGACACAAAATAATTTAGTGGTTACCAGAGGGATAGGTGAGAGGGGAGGTGGTAGATGAGGGTATTTAATACATTTTTAATTTATTTTTGTATATGGTATACAAAAATGGTCCAATTTTTTTTGCATGTAGCTGTCCAGTTTTCACAACATGATTTATTGAAGAGAATGTCTTTTCCCCATTGTATATTCTTGCCTTTTTTGTCATAGATTAATTGACCATATACAACTGGGTTTATTTCTGGAATTTCTGTTCTGTTCCCGTAATCAATGTGTCTGGATTTTTTTGTTTTGTTTTTTTGTTTATTTATTTTTTGGGGGGTGTTTTGCCAGTACCACATTGTTTTGATTACTATAGTTGTATAGTATAGTTTGAAATCAGGAAGCATGATCCCTCCAATTTTATTATTTTTTCAAGATTTCTTTGGATATTTGGGGACTTTTGTGGTTCCATATTAATTTTGGGATTATTTTTCAAGTTCTTTGAAAAGGACCATTGTTATTTTAATAGAAATTGTATGGAATCTGTAGATCACTTTGAGTAGTATGGACATTTTATCAATATTAATTATTCCAATCCATGAGCATGTAATATCCTTGCATTTATTTGTGTCAACTTCAATTTTTTTTCATCAACTTATAATATTTTGACTACAGGTCTTTCAACTTTGTGGTTAAATTAATTTTTAGGTATTTGCGGTTTTTTGATGTAATTATAAATGGATTTTTTTTTCTTGATTTATCTTTCTGATAGTTCATGTATTAGTATATAAAACACAACCAGTTTTTGTGCATTACTTTTCTATCCTGCAACTTCACTGAATTCATTTATTCTAATAGTTTTTTGGTAGAGTCTTTAGGGCTTTCTCTGTATAATGTCATATTATCAGCAAATAGTGACAGTTTTATTTCTTCCCTTCCAATTTGGATGCCTTTTATATCTTTTTCTTGTCAGATTGCTGTGGCTAGGACTTCTAATAATATGTTGACTAAAGGTGGTGAGCGTGGGCATGCTTGTTTTTTCCTGATCTGAAAACAAAAGCTTTCAGATTTTTACCATCGAGTATGATATTAACTGTGTTTTGTCATATAGGGCTTTTAATATGTTGAGGTATGTTCCTTTTATGCACACTGAGTTGAGAGTTTTTATCATAAATGGATGTTGAATTTTGTTAAATATTTTCCTGCATCTATTGAGATCATTATATGATTTTATTAAATGATTTATTATGTGGTATATCATGGTGATTGATTTGTGGCTATAGGCCCATCATTGCCTCCCTGGAATAAACCCCACTTGATTATGGTGTATGATTCTTTTATTTTATTGTTGAATTTGATTTGCTAATATTTCGTTGTAGATTTTTGCATCTATGTTTATTAGGGACATTTATCTTTGGTAGAATTTGCCTGTGAAGCCCTCTGGTCCTGGACTTTTGTTTGTTGGGCCTTTTATTTTATTATTATTATTATTTGTTGGGACTTTTAGAATTATTAATACAATTATGTTATTGGTAATTTGTTCAGATTTTCTGTTTTGTCCTAATTCAGTTTTGGAAGATGTATGTTTCTAAGAATTTATTCATTTCTTCTAGGTTGTCTAATTTGTTGGCTTATAATTGTTCATAGAATTCTCTTATGATCCTTTGTACTTCTTTGTTATTGTTTATAACTTCTCTTTCATTTCTGATTTTATTTGGGCCCTCTCTCTTTTTTTCTTCATGAGTCTTGATAAAGAGTCATCAATTTTATTTACCTTTTCATTATACCTCCTCTTGGTTTCATTGCTCTTTTCTATTCATTTTTCAGCCCCTATTTTATTTATTTCTGTTATGATCTTTTATTATTTTTCCAGTTCCCCTCAGTGACAGTTTACATTGTTTACTTGAGATTTTTCATGTGTTTTTTGAGGTACACCTGTAACAGTATAAATTTCCCTCTTAGAACTGCTTTTGCCATATATTTTATCCCTTTTACCCTCATCTACCACCCTCCTTGAACACACAATGTGATATATAGATGATGTATTACAGAATTGTACACCTCAAACTTATATAACTTTGCTAACAATTGTCACCCCAATAAACTTTAATTAAAAAATATATAAATAAAATAAAATAATTAACCAATAAAACATGGTAAAAAAAACCCTGCTTTTGCTTCATCCTATAGATTTTTTAATAATGTGTACAATTTTCATTTGTTGGAGGTATTTTTTAAAATTTCTCCTTTGATTTCTTCATGGACCCATTGACTGTTTCATAACATGTTGTTTAGCCTCCACATGTTTGTGTTTTTCCCAGTTTTTTTCCTTCTAGGTAATTTCTAGTTTCATACCATTATGGTGGGAAAACATGATGGGGTTTCTATCTCCTTAAATTTATTGAGACTTGTTTTCTGGCCTAATATGTGATCTATCCTGGAGAATATTCCATGTGCATTTAAAAAGAATGTCTATTCTGCTGTTTTGGGATAAAATATTTGGTATATATCTATTGAATATATGGTATACTTTTTCATTTAAGAACAAAGTTTTCTTACTGATATTTTTGTTTCGATGATCTATCCATTGATTTAAATTGGGTGTTAAATTCCCCTACTCCCAGGGTAACTGATTAGTTCAGTTGGCTACAGCATGGTGCTGATAGTACCAGGATTGCTGGTTTGATCCATGCATGGGCCACTGTGAGCTGTGCCCTCCTTGGGGGAGTCAACGATGCCATTGTAGCATGAAAGCAATGTATAACCAATGACCATTGCTGTTCCCAGTGAAATTTTTTAAAAAATTCCCTTACTCGTTTTGTAATACTGTCAATCTTTCTTTATGTTAGTTAATATTTTTATTATGTATTTAGGTTTTCCTATGTCAGTTGCATAGATGTTTACAAGTGTTATATCCTCATGTTGGATTGATTTCATTGTCATTATGTAATGCCCTTCTTTGTTTCTTATTATTGTCATTGTTTTAAAGTCTATTTTGTCTGATGTAAGTATTGCTACTCCAGCTTTCTTTTCTATTCCATTTGCATGATCTGCATTATTCCATCCTTTCACTTTCAGTCTGTGTATGTCTTTTGACATACACGAACTGGTTCACTTGTAGACAGCATATGTATGGGTCCTGTTTTCTTATCCATTCAGATATTCCATGTCTTTTGATTGTAACATTTAATCCATTTACATTTAAAGTGATCATTGATAGATACATAGTTATTGCCATTTCATTATTCATCGTTTGATGGGTAGAGTAACCTTGGTTGTAGGTACTTGCTTTTCATCATTTCCAATATTTTGTGTCAATCCCTTCTGGCCTGTAAAGTGGCTGTTGAGAAGTCATCTGATAGTATTATAGGAGCCCCCTTGTAGACAACTAACTGCTTTTTTCATGCTACTTTTAAGATTCTCTATCTTTAACCTTTGGCATTTTAATGATGATGTGTCTTGGTGTAGGCCTCTTTGGATTCATCTTACTTGGAACCCTCTGCACTTCCTGGGCCTGTAGGTCTGTTTCCTTCTTCAGGTTAGGGAAGTTTTCATCATTATCTCTTCAAATAGGTTGAAGAAATGCTCTCTCTTCTCCTTGTGATACCCCTATGATGCAAATGTTGAAACACTTGATGTCCCAGAGGTTCCTTAAACTCTCCTCATTTTGGGAGGAGGGGGATTCTTTTTTTTTCTTTTTGCTGTTCTGCTTGTTTTTTTTCTGCTGCCTTATCTTCTAAATCACTGACATGATCCTCTGCTTCATCTAATCTACTGTTGATTCCCTCTAATGTATTCTTCATTTCAGTTATTCTACTCTTTATTCCTGACTGGTTCTTTTTTTATGTTTTCTAACTCCATTTCAATGTTTCCTATCTCTTACTTGAAGTTCTCCCTAGATTACTGAGCATCCTTACAACCAGTGTTTTGACTCTGCATCTGGTAGATTGCTTGTCTCCATTTCACTTAGTTCTTTTTCTGGAGCTTTGTTCTATTCTTTCATGTGGGACATGTTTCTTTGTCTCCTCATTTTGGGTGCCTCCCTGAGTTCATTTCTTTATATTAGGTAGGGCTGCTATGCCTCCCAGTCTTAGTAGAGTGACCTTATGTAGGAGGTGTCCTGTAAGGCAAAGTGGCACAATCTCACTGGTCACCTGAGCCGAGTGCTGCATGTGTGTCCCTTGTGTTGTGTGTGCTCTTCTATTGTAGTTGAGCCTTGGTTGCTGTTGGCACATCCGTGGGAGGGATTGACCCTCAGGCTGATTGGTTGTGAGGACTGGCTATGATTACAGTGGAGGAATTGTGGTGCAGAGGCTGACCCTACAAAGCAGGATTCGCTTTAGCAGAGCTCTGGTGCCTGCCCAGTCTTCCCTTTTAGTGTGTCATTTGTGGAAGTGTCCTGGTGGTACTCCAATATAGTCCGAAGCTGGCCACTGGGCTTGCTGGCCCTGAGGTTTCCTGGCCACCATAGGCCATCATAGGCCACCATAGGCCAAATTCATCCTCTACCTGTTACCTGCCCAGGGCCATCTGGCATGAGCCACAAAGTGATCTGCAGATGACTCCCACCTGCACTGGGCTTGGCGGTACCTGGAAGAGGCTAAGCTGCAAACTGAGGCTGGCTGCTGCTAATGCCGGACTTGGGGTTGCTTGGCATATACAGGACATGCCAAGGCCAGATGCTGCTTGTTTGAGGTGTGTGAACCTTTGACAGATTTTAGGAAAGGCTGCATCATGAGCCAAGACAGGCCATTTGTATGGAAAATCCACTGGAAGCAGCTTGGGTGGGCCTTCAAGTTGGGTGGGGCAGGGTCTCAGAGAATCACCAGGGCAGGGCATAAGGTGTTAGTCAGTTTTATGGAGACTCAGATATGACAGCCACCAAAGTCTGCATGCTGGGTGCGGGGAGAGCTCAACAAAGGAACAATGGCTTCTGCCACCAGTTCTGTTTGGGGAAAAGCTACCCCTCCAGCCTTCACCCTAGAGCCAAACAATTCAGTGCCTCCCCATTTGTCCCTAACACCTTTCAAGCTGCTGTCACATTGATGGAGTTCAGAGTGAGTGAGTCTATAAGCAAGTAAGTTTGTGCACAGGCTCTTTAAAAGGAATGCCTGGGACTCCAACTGCCCTTCGTTTGACTCAGCCACAATCTCTGCTGGTTTTCACCGCCAGATGTTGTGGGGACTTCTCTTCCTGGCACAGGAGCCCTGGGCTGTGGAGTCCAATGTGAGGCTGGGACCCCTCGTTCCTCATCTGGGACCTCCACAGCCGAGATATCCCTCCCAAATATGAACTGCCATCTACGGGTGTGGGTCCAGCTCACTCCATATCTCTGTCCCTCCTACCAGTCTCAGCATGAGATTGTCTGTATAGCCTTAGTTTTAGGACTTGTGTTCAGCTAGACTTCAGGCAATTCTCAATAATGGTTGTTCTATAGTTTAGTTGTAATTTTGATACGGTCGTGAGAGGAGGCAAGCACAGCATTTACTTCCTCTGCCATATTGACCAGAAAGTGATATTTCTTCATCTTTTCTGGTTTTAACAACCACCCTGTGAACACCACAAGTTCATGTCACCACAGAGATAAGTATGGAAAAGCAAGGTAAGAAGTGTGCATGCTGTAGGCTGCTGTTTGTATCTTCAAACAGTTCAATTTGCATTTATATATTTAATATGTTCATGATCCCTTTCATTACTTTATTTTTTCTTATTACTAAAACATTTCCTAAATAATTTTTTAAATACCTATAAAATATTCATTTTTCTATTTCTTACTTTGTTCTTGTACTCATGCATTTTAAGAACCTTATACAAACAAAATTTAGAATTTTGAAAAACCTACATTCCCCACTATGAGCTTAACAGCCTTGCAATATTTAAGGAGTTTTCTTAGAGCTCAGTGGTGATGTGAATGAACTTTTTTCCATTTTTTATTAAATTTTATTGGGGTGACAATGGTCAACAAAACTACATAGCTTTCAAGTGTACAATTCTATAATACATCATCTATATATTGCATTGTGTGTTCACTGCCCAGAGTCAGTTCTCCTTCCGTCACCATATATTTGACCCCCTTAACATAAAGTAAAATGAATGTAACGTATATTTTAGTGAACCAATCTTTTTCAAATCACCAATGACTGGTGTTACAAAATCATGAATTGGAAAATGATTGATTCAGAGTAAGAAATATACTGATGAATTTTAGTGTAACGGAGTACGAACAAGTCAATGGTAAAATTTCAGATTTATCATTTTAATTATCCTATCAGAAACCAGCACATGTCCTGATTTGATAGACTATCAACAAAGAATATGAAAAATTATCTATAAAGGTTTTTAAAATACTTCTGCCTTTTCAACTAAATATCTGTATGAGGTTGGTTTCCTTTATGTATTTCAAACAAAATTACATATTGCAAAACATGGACTGCAGAGCAGATATGAGAACCTAGTTGTTTTTCTCTTAAACCAAACACTAAACAGATTTGCAAAAATGTAAAATAATGACCTTCTCCTCATCAAATATATTTTTGTGTTAGAAAATAGTTATTTTTTATAAAATATATTATTGTGCTAACATGTAATGGGTTCACTGTTATTTTTAAACAATTAAACACATAAATATTTTAATATCTTCTCAGTTTTAATTTCTAATATGTTAAATATTGACATATTTAAACTTGCAGAAACACAAGCTCTTTGGGGTCTTCAGTAATTCTGAAGCATATGAAAGGATCCTGAAGCTAAAAAGTTTGAGAGTCCCTGGTTTCATCATTGATAACATAGTCTGGGGAGCTAGACTCCTGGTATCCTGTCACTTAGTAGCTATGTAATCTTAAACTAGATTATTAATCTCTGCCTCAGTTGTCTCATCTGTAAAATGGGTATAGCCAAAATACCTTCTTCATAAGGTTGTTTTGAGAATTAAATGAGTTAATATTTGTAAAGCTCCTAGAAGAGTATCTGACACATAGTAAATACTATTAAATATCTTTATGTTAAAAGAGAGGGCATATATGAAAATATCCACAGCTACCATCATACTTACTTGTGAAAACTAAAAACTGTCCTCCTCAGACTAGGAACAAGAAAAGCATGTCTGCTCTTGCTGCTTCTATGAAATATTGTACTAGAGGTTCTACCCTTCAGGTTTAAGGTAGATTAAACATGATGGTGAAATACAGCATTGAGGGATCATGTCTTATTTTGGACAGCTAACCTGAGTATCTAACCTTTCAGGTGTGGTCCCCAACAAGGGTCAGTTTCCTGTGGCCAGGGGAGCCCAGGAGCTCTTTCAGTGCACAGGCCCAATGTGTCGCTATGCTGAAGACCTGGCCCCCATGCTGAGGGTCATGGCAGGACCTGGCATCCAAAAGTATGTTTGCTTCTTTTCTTTATTTCCTCTCCTTCCTGTCCAGACATTCATTCTCCCTCTGTCTATTAGAGACATAGAGGCAAACTGCCAGTCCTCAACCAAAGAATTATTAGAGGTGTTTTTTTGTTTGTTTGTTTTGTTTTGTTTTTTGAGAGAGCTTTTGTATTTGGATATCAACGCTTCACAAATTGGGAAGACAGTTTGTAAAACTATTTTACTGTGTAAAAATATTACACAAAGAGAGGCCTATTTTTGGATGAAAGCTATAGATTTTTGTTGTTCTTGTTCATTTGGCAATTTGAATATATAGACTTATCTCACTTTAAATTAAGCCTTTCTGGTACTTCTGCCATCTGTCACCACATGTTTTCCAGTCTTACCTGGGACATCGATACTGCCTAAAAATCTGTTTCTCTAGATAGCTCTTTATTATCACATTTTCCACAACAGCAATTTAAAGTGTTTTTCTTTCCTGCAAAACAGTGATTTCCTCATCTAGCTTTTACCCTCAGTAAATGATCCCACATGCTACCTCACCAAGAAAATGCAATCTGTGGAACTTTCTTCATTTCCTTACATCAAACTTTTCTAGGTTCCTAGCCATTAATTTCTGTTTTCTCCTTTTAGAGTAGAGAAAATATCTTTCTTTTTTGCTGTGGTATATAAATACTTTGATCTGTACTCTGGATCTCATGTTCTGGTACTCTCTCAGATGTTTGTTCGATAACCTGTCTCACCTTCCTATGATTGAAACCTAATATCTCTATACATACACACAGTAAAACCTTGGATTACGAGTAATGTGGTTTGCAAGTGTTCCGCAAGACGAGCAAACATTTCTAATACATTTTAACATTGTAAATGAGCGATGTCTTGCAATATGAGCAGTTTGTTTCCAGAACGAACTATGCTCACAAGGTATTACTGTATATATATTCCTCTTCATTATCATTAAACATGCCTAAACTATATGCTTACATGCTGGTTTCCACATTTCCACCACTGACATTTTTTTGTTTAGTTCTCTGATCTTTTTTTTTTTTTGTGGTAAGGGTAATGACTGCTTTTGTTTTTTTAATTTTTATTAAATTTATTGGGGTCACATTGGTTAATAAAATGATATAGGTGTACAATTCTATAATACATCATTTATATATTTCATTGTGTGCTCACCACCCTGAGTCAGTTCTCCTTCCATCACCGTATATTTGACCCCATTTACCCTCATCTACCTCCCTTCCTCCCCCCTTACCCTCTGGTAACCACAAAACTGTTGTCTGTGTCTCTGAGGTTTTTGTTTGTTTGTTTGTCTTGTTCATGTGTTGCTTTCAGTTTTATATCCCACATATGAGTGAAATCATATAGTTCTCGAATTTTTCTGTCTGACTAATTTCACTTAGCATGATAATCTCAAGATCCTTCCATGTTGTCGCAAATGGTGGTACTTCATCTTTTCTTATGGCCGATTAATATTTCATTGTATATATGCACTTTTCAGTACTTATCTTATATGACCTCATTATAACTGGTGACACTATAAACTACTCTGTCCTTCTTGAAACAATCTCTACTTTTGGATTTTGTGATTCACACTTTTCTGATATAGCTCCTATATCTATGCCTTTCCCCTTTTTTCTCCTTTGGTGGCTCTTCTTCTGCTCATCCTTTAAATATTGGTACCCTAGAGGGTATGGACTCACTTCATTCTTCTCTCTTTCCCCAACCTTCCAGGATGACTCCTTTTACACCAGCTACTTCAATTACCTTCCATACATAGAGGATTCACAAATCTGTATCACCAGTTCCCTTTTCTCACCTAAGCTACAGGACTGTGTATTAATTGGCATACTGGGCATCTCAGGGACCTGAAACTCAATATGTCTAAAACTGATTTCATTCTTCTTCCAAGCTCCACAAACCTGATTTGCTACTTTTATTCTTCCCCAATTCCAGTGACTGCACCTTGATCAACGCAGTTGGGGTTTTTTTGGTTTTGGTTTTTTTTTTAAGCTGAGCCATCCTGCCACCTGTTGGTAGCTCAGCGGCTGCTCAGCTTGGGCCGGGAATCAAACCGCTGTTGCTCAGAGCTCAAACTCTTGAGCGAGCTCTTAACCAACTGAGCCACTCGGCCAGCCCTCAACGCAGTTGTTAAAGCCTAATTTCCCATCTCTATGACTCCTTATGTCTAAGCAATCTCCAGTTAAGATTACCTCCTCATTATGTTCTACAGCATTGCATTTCAATGTATAATCATGGTCACAATTCTAGTACAGGCTACAATAATTTCTGACTTGTCACTCCATCTTCAAATTTGACCCATTCCAAACTGTTCTCTTTCTTGTAGTTAGAGTAATATTCTTAAATGAAAATCTAAACTCTAAAGGCTTATCACTATTTGGCACACAATTCTGGAAAACAAAAAACAACACTAAAGCAGAATCTCAATTGTTAGGATTGAATTAGTGAGCATATATAAGTAATATGTTAATATCAGTTTCTTTTTTATTTCTCCACAGGTTAAAACTAGATGAAAAGGTATATTTAAAGGACTTGAAATTTTACTGGATGGAACATGATGGTGGTTCAATTTTAATGTCCAAAGTGGACGAAGATCTCATTCTGGCTCAGAAAAAGGTAATTATGAATAGAATCTCTTCAATGGAATGCATACTTACGCACAGATACTACTCTTTTACTGTCTACCAGATGTTTGTGTCAGCATACAGAATTAGTGTGACCATAGTAGTTGTACTAGGTAACTTTCGGTGTGATTCTTTATAGTTATTTTTGATATTTTATTTATTTTCAATAATAAAAAGGAAGATTTTGAAAGTAAAGTATGATAAAGCAAAGAAAGAAATTTCTCAGAGGTAACTGCTATTACTATTTTGACATATTTCTGTCCAGTCATTCTTCTATACTTATGTGTAGATGTAAATGTTATATGCTTGGATCACATTGTATATGTAACAATTCTGATCTGCTTTTTGTTTTATAAATATGTCTATAATAAAATGAAATAATGAAACAAATTTGTCTTTCTAAAAGCAAAAGTTCATTCAGAGAGGAAGAATAATAAGAGGAAGAGCCCTGTGAAATTTTAAAAACACTTTTTTCAAAACCACAGTAAATCCCTAGAACATATCTTGTAACTGGACAGTTGTACAACATGGTGACTATAGAAAGTTGCTAAGATACTAGATCTTAAATGTTCTCACCACAAAAAGGAAATGACAATTATGTGATGTGATGGAGGTATTAGCTAATGATATGGTTGTAATCATTTTGCAATATATAAGTGTATCAAAACTACGTGTTGTACACCTTAAACTTACACAATTTATACATCAATCATATCTCAATAAAGCTGGGGGAAATATGAAAAAACACCAGTAAATAACATGTGGCACCATTAAAAATAATACAAAACATTGTTTGAAAAACATGTAACTGTATATTTCTGACCTCAAGAAAATTCACGTAAAAACTCATACAGTAAGGTTAACAAGTGTCTTAATGAAAGTCATATAATCCCTAAGTCAGAATCAGCCCAATATCGCAGAAACAACTAGTAGAAAATGATTTTCTACAATACCTTATGAATTAGCTGAAACATATGTGTGAAACCTAAAAGAAGACAATTATAAACTTGAGTGTTATAAAAGATGGCTTTAATATCTAAAGACAGACATTACTGTGTTACAAGATTTGACTATGTTATAAATGTATATATTATTTTTAAATCTGTTGGTAAAAATGTAATTCTAAAGCCCAGTGGAATTTTCAACTTTTTTTTCTTTTTGTAATGTTTCATGGACAGGGTGAGAAAAATGAGACATACATGATAAGTTATAAGCCCAGATATAAACGTTTTCATATATTAATTTTTCATAGGTATTAACATAGCTTCACAAGTTTGTATTAATACCATTGTAGAGGAAGAAATTACAGAAAATATTGGCAATAAAAATGATACAGGGTTATTATCCTTATTTAGGCTATAACCCAAGATAAGATGAAAACCACTAAAGCCATGGGAAAGTAGAAAGGTAAATTATAAAAGAAGTTATGTACATAAATAATGAAAACATAAAAAATGTTAAGTATTACAAGTAGTTAAAGGAAAACAAACTATAGAAAATTAAGATAATATTCAGTGATTGCTTTGATTGATAATACTGGGGTAGTCATATAATGCTAGTAGCAAAGCAATTTTGTTAATTTTGAAGGGACAGGGTATGGGGGAGGTAAATGTGAAACCATGATGCCAGGAACAGAAAAAATGGGAACAATAAGTACGTGGAAGTAAATAAATCACATTGAATCCGGACTCAGCCCCTCTAGTTGCTGTCACAGCAGAATGACTTCCCCACCATAAATTAAGCAAAAATTTTAATATCTCACTCTACAGCTTCTTTATCTTCATTACCAAATTCTCTAGCCTATTTAGTATTTAAATCTTTCTCTTTGACCATATCAAAGCAATAATTGCTGGCCTGAAATTCATATGTACTATATAAATGGCCTATTGTACTAAGTGATTTTCCCACTGCTGATACTAACCAAGAATCTCATTATTGAGACTCTGCTTGCAAAACCAGAAGTGAAAATTAAGCAGATTTCACAGCCTGTCAGCATCAGCCAGCAGGCAGAGCCACCATGGAACAATTTGAAATAACAGTTTAAAATGCTCATATACTATAGAATAGACAGAGACAGACAGAAACATATGTAAAACCATTCAGGAATTTCAGTTCACAGTACAAAACTCAGAAGAGGCTGTGGTAAAGATGAGCATATGGAAGACAAAGATCTCTAATATTGTAGTATACCTTATGACTGGCTAACTAAGAGAAACTTATAAACTCAATGTTTGCCCAAAAGACATTTTTAAAACTTCAAATGTCTATTCCATAAAAACTAGGTTTGCCATACTGCTTTTTATTGACATATGTAAAATTTAAGGGAATTCATATTAAAATTAGGACTAGGATAAACCTGCCAGCTATCACCATTATTATTTATAAAGTGTACCTGTAAAAGAAATTAGAAATAAGAGGTATAACTCTTACGAAAAAAGAAGACAAACTGATAATTATTTGTAAATTAAGATGTGAGCATATTCTTGGAATATACTCAAGAGGTATTGTTTAAAATCCCTTAAATTAAGTGAGTTCAACAAAAGTAAGATATAAGATGAATGAGAGGAAAACCATAGCTAACATATCTATCAGCCATAACCAGTTCAAAAGTAGAAGAAGGAAAACAAATCTGAAAAGAAACAGAAAAACACAAAAAATACCTAGAGACTTTAAAACTAATGCTATAGGACCTATCTGAGGAAAGTTACAAAACTTTATTAAGAGTTCTAAAATGAGCTTTGATTAAAGGAGAAACCTAGTTTCATAGCTTGGTTTTGTTGGTAATTATTCCCCATAAAGATGTACAATTACAGTACTACTGGGATTACAAATATCCCATTTTTTAAAGCCCTCAGACACATCACAAAACTGCATCACAATCACAAGAGGTTTCTGAAACACCAACAGGCATGCTGTCTTATGGAGCAGTCATCATCCTGTGCATTAACTTATTTCTTTTCTGTTTATCTTCTTTTGACATGTTGAGGAATATGGGGGTGAATGGTGTGTGTCTGAGCAGGGAGGTGGTCAATGGAGAAAGACATTACGTGGGGGTAGTGGCAGTAAGAATGTGTGCCACCTTTACCTTTTTCAAGCGATTGCCAGAAAAATAACATTTGGGGGGATGGGGAGGCCATATTTCATATCAACTAAAATCAAATTCGTTATTATATAGAAGTTGAGAAAATGATGTTAATCTTGCCAGAATAAACAAGAGGATGTGGCAAGTTTGCTCACTCCCTTGGATCTGCAGACCCCACCTAGGTTCCATTTGATTTTTGGATGCACAGGAGGGCTGGAAACCTTTTAGGTCCCTTGGTGTAATTTGCAGAGCCACTTTTGTTCAGTTATGGATGTCAAATTAATTTTTAAAAGGGTCTCTTTGGGTTTATCCTATTTGGAGTTTGTTGAACCTCTTGTATCTGTGACTATAAAGGGACATTTTTTTTCAAATTTGCGGGCTTTTTAGCCATTATTTCTTCAAATAATGTCTCTGTTCCCTTTTCTCTGTCTGCTCCTGGGACTCCTATAATGTGTATATTATTCCATTTGATGGCATCCTATGAATCCCTTGATCTCTTTTCACATTTTTTCATTATTTCTGTTTGCTCCTCAGACTTAATGATTTCAAATTACCTGTCTTCTAGCTTGTTTTGTTGATTTATTATTCTGCCTATTTCAGTCTTCTGCTGAATCCTTTTAGTGAATTTTAAAATTCATTTCTTGTGTTTTTTAGCTCCAGAATTTCTGGTTGTTTCTTTATTATAATTTCTATCTGTGTGTTTCTATTATAATTTTGTTCATATCATTTTCCTGATTTTCATCTCGCTGTCCATGCTGTCCTTTATCTAATCAAGCATTTGTTGACAGTTGTTGTAACGCCTTTGTCAAGTAAGCCAGAGGACTGTGTTTCTTTAGGGTTTAATATCCAGAGATTTATTTTCTCCTTTGAATGGGCTATGTTTCCCTTTTTCTTTGTATGCCTTGTTATCTTTTTTTTTAAGTTGCATATTTAAAATAATAGCCACCTTTCCTAGTTTTTGTGGAGTGTCTTTATGCAGAGGAAGTCCTTTATTAATCAGGCTGGCCTAAAGACTTAGTGCTCTCTCAAAACTTTTGCAGGCGGGTCTTTTCGGGGCCTGCACCTTTTTTTTTTTCTGTAATTCGGTTCCTCTGTGCATATGCCTCTTTTTTAATGCCTTAATTTCCCTAAATGTCTCATCCTTGCTTCTTCTCAAGCTCTTAGTTGTTTTAGTTTATTGCTCTGCCTGTAATATCTTGTACCTGGCCAGACACCCACAGGTCTCCAGTAACCCTGAAAACTCTTTCATGCCACAGCTCCAACCACTGCTTTTTGCAGCTTCCAAACTGATATCCAAACTGTGCCTCTATTTCTGTTAGTGTTCCCTGTCAGACAAGAGATAAACCAGGGCCTCAGGCTGGCCCTGTACAAGCCAGAACTCTGCAAGCAAATTCCACTTTTCTCTTTCCATCCCAAGGTAGAAATTAGTTGGATGGCTTCCTCCCAATTTCTCTGCAGTGTGCTAGGAAGTGGATTGAACAAGAATGAGAAAAGATACCATGAGATTTCTTTGCATTTTGAGTGCAGCTTTTCTTTTTTAGTCATTTGTAGTGTTGCTGCAGAGGTCTCACAGAGCTACTTTGGTTTGTATGTTGGTGTTTCCATGGACCTTCCTTGTCTGCCATCTTGATGACATCACTCTCCAGTGATGTGTCTTTTCCTAATCATGTTTGTCTGTTTTTATATCTTCATTTTCTAAGGTTGTGACTCATTTGGAAACTATGCTGGGAGCCTCAGTTCAGCATGTTAAACTGAGGCAAATGAAGTATTCTTTTCAGATATGGGTCACCATGATGTCGACAAAGGCACATGATGGGAAGGTATGTTCACTTCTTTCCTGCTTTTCATCTTTCCTTCCATAAATATGTTTTGAGTTCTATTGTGGGCC
Source organism: Hipposideros armiger (assembly GCF_001890085.2). NCBI lineage: Eukaryota > Metazoa > Chordata > Mammalia > Chiroptera > Hipposideridae > Hipposideros > Hipposideros armiger. The sequence continues at coordinate 78,624 of NW_017732958.1, read as the reverse complement.
ACATGTTATAGATACAGAGAAATGAAATTCATAAGCAAATAGATGGCAGAGTTAAATTATTAAAGATTGCATAGTTTGGTGAATGCTATACTGGTAAATGCATATGTGGTTGTAGGATCACAAGGGTGGGCCCATCTCTGTGTGGAAGTCATTGAAGGCCTCCTGGTGGAGCAGTTGCTAGCCTCAATACTGGAATAATTTGGAGGCCGTAACCAGTAAAGAAATGATAAAATGTGCTTCAATCAGACAAAACATCAGGACAAGGGCACAGCAGTGTGAGGCTTATTCCAGTGTGATGTGTGCTGGGTGTCAGCACATTTAGGTCTCAATAAAGCATAAAATGGTTCGGTAACCCCAACTGTCAAGTGCCCACTTTGCCTACCCCATCAGAGTGTTTTAGAGACATGCACACAGTTATCTCCGTTTCTACAGTGTGTTTTCACCCTCCTGTTAGTTCCTAAGTTTGGAAGCGGATGTGGGTACTTGTGAAAGATGATGTACATATGCTTTCTTCAGGCGTATGGAGGATTTTAAATATGAATTCTTTAAGAGGAATAAGATAAATTTGACATTATGAAGAAATAAAAAAATATTTTCAAGTCTTTGAGCTTTTGTACATATGTTGGCCATTGGGAATGTGTGTGTTGGAGTGTGACAGAGACAAATTCAAATTGCAAGTCACTTCTTAGCTCTTTTCTTTTGGGCGGGGTAGTTACTTACCTATTCTTCACTTTAGTCATCTGTGAAATGAAGCTATTGATGCCTGTGTTACAAGATTATTTTCAGGATTATGAATATTTCTGGTAAAATGCCTGACATATAATAGCCCTTCAATAAGGAAGAACTCTCATGATCCCTTTCTACCTTAAAGAAAGTAAATTATCAGTCACTGCACTTGTGTTTCAGAAACAAATAACCTGCTTCTTTTATGTAAGCACCTTGACAATCTCTCAGAATAGGAAGTTCATGTAAATCCACAAGCTGAGGATGTTTGACTCTGAGATACAGTTTTATAATCAGAGTATTAGAGCAAAACTAAATCAAAGATTAGTAACAAAAAGTTTATTTTGCGTTCACTTGAAGGGGATACTCTCTTGTAACTTGGAGAATCTCTTAGCATACGTGCTTATTGTTAACATTGGTCCTGAAATTAAAAACCTGAAATAAGACAAGAGGGTGAAAAAACTGGTCTGCTTCACCTTGAATTATGATGCCTGACTTAGAGCTGGTAGTCATTAGGTGCTCCAGCATGTTGCTCAGTAATGTTTCATCTCTTAAGAACAGGTAAAAGTATATGGTTGGTACTTGAAACTTTTACTATGGAAAAAGGATGTGGCCATTTTCTCAACCATACTTGTTTAAGGCATTGTAACTGCTTTATTATAAGAGGTTTATTGAGTTATAATTTACGTACCATGTAAATCACCCATTTAAAGCATACAATTAAATTATTTTTAAAACACTTATAGAATTGTGCAACCATCACCACAATCAATTTTTGAACAGTTCATCACCACAAAAACAGACCCATACTCATTATCAGTAACCACCCCCAATATCATCACCACCCCTCCCCCCAGCTTTAAGCAAAAATTAATCTACCTTTTGTCTCTTTTGATTCTCTTATTCTGATTCTGGACATTTCAAATAAATAGAATCATACATTGTATAGTGTTTTGTTACTGGCTTCTTTCACTTAGTGCAATGTTTTGTTGTTGTTTTTACATTTTATCCCTGCTGTACCTTGTATCAGTGACTTACTCCTTTTTATGGCTGGATTATATTGTATTGTATTGATATATTTTATTTATCCATTCATCAGTTGATTGTTATGTGGCTATTATTAATAGTGCTGCTATGAACATTCCTGTACATATTTTTTCTTAACCATACTTTTTTGAGAGTATACTTGTATTTCCTTCCTTTTCTTAAATCTTAGGAGCCTTTGAAATTTGTGGATCTGCTTAGTGACCATGGGAAGCCTATCAGCCCTGTGTGGGAATTTATCAAGTGGTGCCTGGGACGATCAAAGCACACCATCCCTGCCATTGGTATATAAATCATCTTTTCTCTAAGACTGGTTTAATGCCTTTGGGAGAGGGAAGGACATCATACCAAAAGTATAAGAACCACTCACAACACTTTGAGGAAAGCTGAAATATATGAATACATGAATTAGTATTCATCGTATGCTGATCTCTCACTATGTGCCAAGCACTCTCCTGTGTATTTTAATCCCATCAATTTGCAATGTATCTAGTCTTCCAATTTTACAGGTTTAGTAACCTTAATTCAGAAAGGGTAGATGGCTACCAAGTTAACGCTCTTCAAATACTTATTTTACAAGCTGTATTGAAGCAGCTCGCCAAAGAAACTAGTGCAGCTATGGACACTTGTCGCAGAGTTAGTGATTGCTGTTATTGTAAACAAATGCTTATTGACTACCTAAGTGCCAAATATTCGATTTTTGGCACCTTTGTATGGGTTATCCCCTTAAACATTTAAGAGAGTCTGATAGTATAAGTAATACTATCTTTTCATAGTGAGAAACTGAGGCTAATAGAGATCAGTTAACTTACTTCAAACTGAGCTCTAATCTTAACTTGTCTAGATACTAGCTTTCTTAACCTCCATTCAGTTGCTCATGTCAGTGATTCATTTTTCTTGTCTATAAAATGAGGTTAATAAAAGTATGTATGTCCTATGTGGTTGAGTGGATTAAATAATATGTACATCCTTGCATTGTTTTGCTACTTATATTAGATTGTGCATCTAAAGCATGTAAGATACAACCTAACCATGCACATACTGGGAATTTCAGTTTTATAAAGATGAAACCACAAATCTTGGAATATCATAAAGACTCAGTAAATAGAAGCTATTTTTATAGTCTCTACGAATGAGATCTCTATCATCAGAAATTGCTGTATTGTTGGAGAAAGACGCTGTGCTTTCAATGGCTATAATATTTTGATAGCATGAGGAAAATACTTTTAAGGACAATGAGCACTCAAAGCACTCATTTGCCAAATATTTGTCAGAGTTACTTTTTTTTTAGGAGCGTCTTGATGGTATTGTAGTCATTGATGTCCTCTTTGTTGTGCATAGCCATGAAAATTCAAGGACAGTGGTATACTAATATCAGGTCTTTAAGCAACCCTTGAGGTGTCTGATGCCAGCTCAATTCATGCAAAAGAAATGACATTTTATCATCCTAGGTAATGTCAGGGGCTTAGCTCAACTGTCATGTGTTGAGATAGCCAATGAAAGCAACACGCCAAAGTAAAAGTAATGGTGACATCTTTAACATGGTGATAGTATAAGCAAGAAGCTAAAATTGGAGAAAACACTGACTCTTCCCTTCTCCATTCAAGGGTCAAATGGATCAGCACAAGGTGGAGATCTTCTCAGTGTTTAAGGAGCCCTGAAAAAAGCCTCCAGCGGTTTTATGGACCCTTAGGTCATGAATAAGATGAGGGAGAGAGACTAGGAGTGGAAAAGTCCTGGGTACTGATTCAGAGTGGGGCGATATGTTCAAAGTTACCTCTGCCTCTCCCCATAAAGAGGCCTCAGCAGATGCACCTGAAGGAGACCTCTGCCAAAGGCCTCAGATAAAGAGGTCTAGGAGTGAAGGTGCCTTGGCTAAGAGTGCAGAGATACACAAGAACCTCACAGGTCAGAGGGGCCTGAGACTTGACTGCAACACCCTATAGAGGTGGAATGCACTGGCTGTACACCAAATCTGGTTTGGGGAAGGCAGGTTGCCCTCTGGAGTTTTACCAGGTAATCCTTTGTAATTGCTGATGGTCACATACCTGAAAAATCACACATAGGGATTTTAGCCAGGAGCTAGACTCTTCAGATAAAAGCATTCCAAACAATATTAAAAATTTATTTCTCAAGATGTCACTGCAGCGTATTTTACACTAACAAAAAGTTGGAAGCATCCTAAATGTTTACCAACAGAGGAATAGATAGTGACTTATGGTTCATATATATGATAAAATTGTATGCAGGCAATTAAGGCCATATGTATGAAGCTGTGTTGATAACATGTATATTTATGTATGTTAAAATAGTGAGTGGAAAATTTTGCATATAGTGTGAGCTCTACTATAAGACATATAATATTTGCATAGAAAAGTACATGAACTAAGTGTACTAGCATATTTACAATTATTTCCCATAGGCACTCTCTGTTTTGGAGTGACTTGTTCATTTTACTTTAATCTTTTGAACTTTTTCTTATTTTCTATTAGACTTCCATGTTCCTTTCATAATAGGAACAATAAGCTTATTTTTGTACACCCAAAACTGGTAAAAAAATAAACAAATAAATAAATTTATTTTTAAAATAAGTAAACTTTTTAAAAAATAAATATTTAATATTTGATACTAAGTATTTGTGATTTATTAAGCACATATGATGTATAATTAACTGAGGTACAAAATATGCATATATTTGTATGAATTCATGATCTTTTCATAAAATAATTTAAAACTTGAAGCTATATTAGCTAGAATCCTCTAAAAATATAATTCTATTATAAAGGTTTGCTAAGAATTACATAATGTGACACTATACATAGTTATGACCATATTATTGACTATATTCCCTATGCTTTGCTTTACATCCCTGTGACTATTCTGTAACTACCAATTTGTACTTCTTAATCCCATCGCCTTTCTCACCCAGTCTCCCAATCCCTCTCTCATCTAGTAATCATCAGTTTGTTCTCTGTATCTGAGTCTGTTTTTACTGTGTTCATTTATTTTTGTCCTTTAGATTCCACATATAAGTGAGGTCATAGGGTATTTGTCTTTCTCAGTCTGACTTATTTCACTTAGCATAATACCGACTAGGTCCATCCATGTTGTCACAAATGGTAAGATTTCATCCTTTTGTTATAGCCAAGTAATATTACATTGTATAAATGTACCACAATTTCTTTATACAGTCATCTATTGATGGAAATTTGGGTTGTTCCCATTTCTTGACTATTGTAAATAGTGCTGCAGTGAATATAAAGCTGCATATGTCTTTTCAAATTAGTGTTTTGAATTTCTTCCAATACACTGTACACCTGAAACTAATATAAAATAATATTTAATGTCAACTATAATTAAAAAAATAAGCACAGGGATATAAAATACAGCATAGGGAATATAGTCAATAATATTGTAATAACTATGTGGCGTGTCAGATGGGTAATAGACTTATTAGAGTTATCACTTTGTGAGGTATATAAATGCCTAATCACTATGTTGTTTTGTACACCCGAAGCTAATAATTTTTTTACAAGCCACCTCTATTTCCATCATGACTTCAAAAAAGAATCACATGCGTGAAGATACTTATTGCAGCATTTAAATTTTGGAAATAGTTTATATGCCCAACTAGCATGGCGTAGTGAAAGACAATCAATCTATGGTACATTCCTACAATTAAAATATTATACAATCATAAAAATCCATACGATATACTATTTTGTGTGAGAAGCTAGCAACTCTATATACAGCATTATCAAAAAAGACTAGGAGTTAGCATTAGTTGTCAGTAATGCTCATGTATGGGTGGCAAGGTTATAAGGTTTCTTTCTCATCATTGTCATACTTTCTCAATGTTCTAGAATGAATATATACTACTTGAGTAAGGAACGATAATATAAAGAACACTAGGATTTAAAATAAAGTTTCTTACCTTAACTTGCTGTATGTTATCATTCTATAGGACTGGCCTTCTTGGAAGAAAAGCTCAAATATAACAATGAGAAATTCAAAAAGTTTAAGGCAATTGAAGAAAGCCTGCATAAAGAGTTGGTGGAGATGCTAGGTGACGATGGCGTCTTCTTATATCCCTCCCATCCCACAGTGGCTCCCCAGCATCATGTTCCTCTGACAAGGCCTTTCAACTTTGCTTATACAGGTACCTAATTGTACTCCTTGCAGTCTGTAATCTTAAAGAAATGGAGATGTTTTCCAAGGAAACCATAATTTCCTTTTGCTGTTGGACAAGGTTTATACATGCATGTCCAAAAATGTGCAGTTAAAAGCAAATTCCAGAAAACAGTTGCTGTTGACATATGTGGAAGATAATTTGCTAATATCTGCATTCTCTCCAGTAACCCTGCAAGTAGATATGAGTATTCACGTTTTACAGCACTGAATTTCAGGGCAGTTCCATGACTGTCCTCAGTCACACAGTGTGAACTCGCTGAATCCAAAGGCTGCCTTGGTTATGCTGATGCATGGTAAAATCAAGTCAGCTTTTTTTCTAGGATGTGTGGTTTCCCAAAAGATGCTAGTACCAAATATGATTCTCCAAGATGATCATTTATTTGCCTTAGCTATCATCCCTTCTGAATTTGATTCATTCTATTATCCATCCAATTAATTTGTTTAAGTTTCAACTGGGTTGGAAACTGTGTCTGGACCATGGTTATGTGAGGTGTAAAGGCCCTTGGAAATGTACTCGGTCAGTTTCTATGGTTTCCAGAGAACCACACTACTCTTAGAGATAAGGTAGAAAAGCCTTTTTCAAATATACGTTTGTACTCTAGAAACCTGTGGTACACTTTAACTTGATATTTGGAGATTGGTTTACTTGAGTTTAAATACTTGGCTCTCTTAGTTTCTACGCGTGCATCTGGAACAAGACATTGAATGTTTCTGAACCTATCTCCTCATCTAGGAATTCCATCTAGGGTAATCCATACCTTGCACTGTTGCTGTCAAATTAAATAATACATGTAAAGTACTTGGCACAAGGGTTTTGGAAGCTGAGGGGGAGAGGGTATTAAATAATAGTTTCTATCCTTCATTTACTCATCTTTACTCTAATTCTTGGCTTTGGTCACTCACCTCCAATTCCTTGAATCTTTGAAACAAGTTTCTGCCTAAATTGCCCTGCCTCAGTTTCCATCAAGTTCTGAAGACAGGAAACATAATTGTCTGTAGGAGAGAACCCAAAGAGGCAGTTACCAGTTACAGCTTTTTGTTTCGTTTTGTTCTGCTTTGGTTTTATTTTTTATTTATTTTATAAACATTTATATGGTATTTAGTAGCTTGCTCACTAATTATAAATTATTAACATCAGAAATTAGTCTAGCCTGATGTTCCTTCTGATGAAAAAGAGCAACTCAGCCTGAATTTTAGCCCAAGACCAACTCATCTTTGAAAACCTAGTTCATATCTCAGTTCTGCCCACGCCCATACTCAGCCCACAGCGAAAGAGCCATCTTTTGAGATCCTCTACATTCCATCTACATCACTGTTTCGTTGGTTTCTGAGAGTGTTTCTTCTTGTTTTATTAGAGATCTTTTCATGGTTGTGTCTTAACTCTCTGTCTAGACTGCATTCCTTGAGAAAAGGGGTTATTTTGCAAGGCTTTTTTTAGTTAAAGTTTTTTTGGGTGAAAATTGTTAGTAAAGTCACATAGGTTTCAGGCATACAATTCTGTAATACATCATCTATATATCACATTGTCTGTTCACCACCCAGTCAGTTCTTCCATCACCATTTATTTGACCCCTTTTATTCTCATCTACCATCCCCCCCACCCCCCTTACCCTCTGGTGACCACTAAACTATTGTCTGTGTCTGTGAGGTTTTGTTTCTTCATTTGTCTTGTTTCTTTGTTGTTTTCAGTTTTATATCCCACATATCAGTGAAATCATATGGTTCTCAACTTTTTCTGTCTGACTTATTTCGCTTAGCATAATCATTTCAAGATCCATCCATGTTGTCACAAATGGCACTATTTCATCTTTTCTTATGGCGGAATAGTATTCCATTGTGTGTGTGTGTGTGTGTGTGTGTGTGTGTGTGTGTGTGTGTGTGTGTATTTTAGTTTGAGGTTTCTGTGCGACATTCTGATGGAGATGTCAAACACGGATTTTGTTACATAGGTCTGAAACATAGGTCAGCGGATATAGACGTGAAGGTCATTCAGTCATAGGTGATAGCTGAAATCATGACAATGGCTCGAACTCCTGTGTAGGTGTAGTAGCATAAGAACAGAAAAGGACAGACTGGCCTTCCCTATATTCCTCTCTTTTTTTTTTTTAAAGATTTTTTTAAATTGGGGAATTGGGGGATGGGAACAGCACTGGGGAATTGGGGGAAGGGGAACAGACAAGTTGCTGTCCTTTTGTTCTTCAGTCTAGTTGTGGAGGACGTTGCTTCACTGGCCCAAGTTGGCACCATCATTGCGCTCTTCCCAGGCCGAGGCAGATCAGTTGCCGGCTTCTGGACAGCCGCTCACTGCAGCTGCTGGCCACTCACGCTGGCTGCTGGCTACACACGGTAGCCCATGGCAACCCACTGCCACAGGGGCTGCAGCCTACGCCGTCGCCGGTGACTCACGGCAGCCCAGCTCCAGGTTGAGCTGTTGTTCAGCATCTTAGCTGTGGAGGGCAGTGTCACTGGACCTCCTATGTGGGATCCGAACCGGGGCCCTCTGGCATCCCAAGCCAGCTCTTAACCAAGGTGCCACTTGGCCGGCCCCCTATATTCCTCTCTTTGATGTCTGCTTCTGCCAACAGCCTCAATAGGCAGGAGTCCCAGAAACGTTCTACTCTTGATAGTACAAATGGCCTTGCCTATTTAATCTCATTGTCCTCCTCATCAACAATGACGCTCAGGAGAGCTGGCCTTGCTTAGTCCATTTATCTCAGTCTGTTGGACTCTCATGTACATTCGTGATGTTACAGATGTAAGAGAATCAGTACATCCCACGGGACCTTACAGAAGCAGATAGCAAACCCCACTTGCTTGCCCAAACACTTGCTCCCAGCCCTAAGAAAAGACAGGGATTTCTGAGGCGTGTGTTTTACTGGTGAGGCACAGCAGAACCAGCTGTCTCTCTAAAGATTATTTGTATTCATACAGAAATCTGTTCCACTAAGGGATTCCAGCTCAGAAGGAACTCTTCCTTAGTAATACACACCACAGTCCTACAAAGTGTTTTCATAATTTACTATATCTCTGCCCTGGGGCTGTTCGAAGCATACCATGTGATTCAAACCTTCTAAGAATAAATACAAGTTGAATCCTATTCTGTAGTTAAGGACCCTGAGTCATAGAGACCTGCCTGATGACTCCCAAATATCAATTTTCACACCAAAAATCGCACTCTTGTTTCCTAATTTTTGTTCCAGAACTCTTCCTATATCCTAACAATAGTTTCCTTAAAAACCTAATCTACCTTCTAAAGGTTTTATCAGTCTCAGCTCATGAAGCAATATAATACCATTCAAGAGTTATTCACTAAGCTGAAACCAAGGATGATTTTGTACAAAACTAGCCTCAAACTATTCTGCCTATAAGCTTTTCTGCAACTTTTACATCCTATCCATTGTACACTGAATGCCTAGGTTATACATTAGAAATCACTACCTATATGTTGTTTAAATTCTCTTCTGTAATGTGTTCATGCAGTGTTCATTCATTTTTGCTTAGACACCCCAGGAATGTGAAATTCACTATCTCCTAGGCTATTGCATTTAATTTTCAGGTAGAACAAAAAGTTGCAGCTTTTGGAGGGAGTTTCCTCCGATTGAAGTTTGCCACATTTTAGAATTTTTTTCCTCTAGTTCAATTCTAAACACGTTTACAGAATGTCCATTGTGAGCTGGGTGATATACCAGGTGGTATGGATACAAGATCCATGATAAATAATTGCACCATTTATCAAATATCTATTATGTGCCAGATACTATGAGCTAGAAATGCTACACATGATCTCATTTAAGGCTCCCCAAAATCCTTCATAGCAGGTACAGTTATCCTTGTGTAAAAGATGGAGAAACAGAGAGACTTAAGTGTCAGAGTCAGGACTGGAACCCAACTATTTTATCTGACTTCAAACCCAGTGTGATCTCCACTGTATGCTTGGGTCAGTAATACTTAGGCTTGTTTTGATGTTATTCTCTCTACTGAAGCTGAAAATTTACTGGGTTTGGGAGGCCTTCTGTCAACGACATAGAATTGTAGGATGCCAAATACAATAGCTTGAGGTTTTAGCTGTGTTTTTATTTTCCCTACCAAGCAAAACTCTTCGTAGTTTCTACTCAAGCATAAGATTTTTATATTTGTCTCAGACTTACAAGATGGGTAAATTCAATAATATTTAATTTCTGCACCTCCATTTTCTTATGGCAAACACGAGGATGCTGCATGTGCTTTGCAGGATGGCTGGAAGGATTAAATGTGAGAATGTATATAAAGTGCTTTACAAGTATTAATAATAGTGATAATATACTATTTATTGAACACGTATATATGTTTGTAGTAACTTTAATGTAGATAATATTAATATCTCTGTTTTACTTCATAACAATTGCTATTTATTTTCCCCTTGCTTTATCTGCATGAGGCATTGTTCTAAGGGTTTTATAGGCCTTGTCTAATTTTATCCTCATGGCAGTTCTGAAAAGGAGAAACTATTATTATCATCATTTCATAGATGAAGGAATTCAAGCACAAAGAACTTCAGACACATTTCCAAAGGCACATAGCTAAGGTGGTTTTGCAAATGAGAATTGAACCCAGGTGCCCCCACTCCAGAGTTTTGTGAGTTAATTCACTACACAGAGGAGGAAACAGTACTCTTCAGCTCTGAAGTAAAGGGGATAGGAATTCGAACACAGGTCTGTCTGGCTCGAAATCCCCTTACACTTAACCCTACTTCCCTGTTCTTCTGCCCCACTTGGTACTCAGTACATGGTAGCACCTTTTACTATTATATTTCATTGACACTCTACAATGAGAAAATATTTATTAAACACTTACTGTGGCCAGACTATGTGCACTGGAGTTACAGAGGTGATTCTGACACATTCAACACCTAGCTAGTAAGAAATACAAACAAATATAACCAGGGGTTTCCAATAGAAGGCAGCAACACAATGGCAAAGGAAGACTTTCAAGAGGAATTGACACCTGACCTGAGTCCTGAGGGAAGATTAGGGAATACCCAGGTAAAGGGAGCAGTGGAAGCGGGACAATAATCCAGGAAGTAGGAACCCCATGAGAAATGGTACAGAAAAGGTACATCAGGAACCTTGAGGATAGGGGAGTATAAACATTACACTGTCTACAGAGTATGAATGGTTAATGGAGGGATTGGAGGATGGGCATGAGTTTGGAGAGGTAAGCAGATCATGGAGAGGCATGCTAGAATCTGTAACAAACACGTACCATGCTATCTGTCCTGAAACAGTACCCATATCTACTGTTCTTTGTATGTTGTCATTGGAATAGGACAATAATGAAAGAGAATAACCTAGTCTACAGAATCTTAGAATATTTTGTTATCCTTATTGTATACTATGGTAACATAGGATTAGCGATGTTACAATTTATATCTTATCTCAATAGAGTTGTTTACAGTTCTCTCCCACTTCAGCTATACCACACTTATCACAACCCCTACATGCCATACTGGGAGAGGTGATTCCCAGGAGAGATGGGAGGAAATAGCTTACAAAAGTGTCCTTCTACTGGCTTACCCCAATTTAGTTTAGGTGTCTATACGAATATATCTCTAGGGTCATTTATATCCTGAGATGAGCAGCATTGGGCAGTCAGCATTTTTAAGATCTCATGTGGCAAAACCACTGCTTTTGGTACCAGGGACTCTTCCCAGAGATTCTGTGACCTCCATAGCATCTGGCATCAGCATAAATCTCAAGATTTCATATATTGGTTTTGGCAAAAGCATAGTACATCAAATCAAGGGCTCCTTTATACTCATGACAGCCATTGATGATTGATCATGACATTCTTTTCCTCGTAAAAAAAATGTGGCCTCATAATATTTCAATACAGTGGACTTGGTAACTTTACTAATTGGCAAGCTAAGCACACAAGATGAAACTTTCACGTATTCTGAGCATAGATTCTCTATAACCCTCCTATATTGTAGGCTATATGAAGGTTGCAGTTTGTGCCTATCTTATTCAGCTATGCAATTTTCAATGACTGTATTGTTGAAATATAAACAAATATAAATTGAATGGACTTTCCCAACTGGCTGTTTGAGGAACTGGGAAAATCCTCTCTCTCTCTCTCAAAAAAAAAAGTAGCAAAAAGCTGGTCAAAATGATCAAATAAAAGCATTCCAACTTTGAAATTTTATCAATGGGCATAATACAACTTGAGAAGCATTTGTTCAAGATAATCTACAGATTCTTTATAAGAACAGTTGGCATCTATGGCATTTAATCTGGAGACTGTTCCCATCCTTACCTCCTCAGCTGCAGCTCTGAGGTGCAAACATGCCATTCTTGATAGGCAGGGCAGAACCCAAAGACTGACAACTCCCATCCTTCCCAGGCCCATGTTGCAAAAGTTCTATTGTGGGCAGGTAGGAAAGGCTGTGAGATCCCACATCTTCCATCATCCAGGCACTATATTTTGAAGTTCTAAACAAGGTCATGGCAGGACAAAAGTACTGCCAATACTGCAGCGCTGCCTGAGAGGGCTAATTTTACATGGTGAAAAACATGGAATATTCCAGTTACAATAAATCAGTGAATGCTAAAATATCTATAATACTAATTGTGCCTAAACAAACATCAGAGTAGCCAGAAATGTAACAGAGACCAGGGAAACAGACAGACAGACAGCAAAAGAGGGCCCATGACTTATGGTCAGGAAGGCTGTATGCATGGGAAAACCTTAACTTGCTAAGGAAACATCTCAGGAGAAATACTCAAGAGAGGCCATTAATCCCTGACTAAAATGTGGGGTAGATCTTTAAATTCCACAAACTTTGAAAGCATTTCCAAAATCATACCTAGATCCATAACAAAACGTAGAGGATTTACTGCCTCAGGGAATTTAAGAACAATCTCTTACCATTTATTGGTTTATCACTAAATTTTCTTGACCTAGGAGTACCTTATAGAAAGCCAGCCTTAATGCCAATATTTCACAATTTTTTTAGAAAAAAAAGGAGGGAACGTTTTCAAATTTAATCTATGAGATCAGTAATAAGGCAACTTTATTTCTATATTTGTTTGTTTATTCACTCATTAATTTATTTTGTGAGGCCAGTAACTGTGATACCAAAGCCAGATAAAGGCATCAGAAGAACACAGACAACAGTTTAGTGATTACCAGAGGGTAAGGAGGAGGGAGGGTGGTAGAAGAGAGTAAAGGGGGCAAAAAGGAAAGAAAAGAGGCCCATAGATAATAAAACAATAGTGATATATCACAAAATAGTAAAAAAAAAATTTTAATAAAAAAAAGACATCACAAGAAAAGAAAGCTATAAATCAATATCCCTCATGAAATTAACAAATACTCAAAAAATATTAGCAGACCTAATTCAGCAGGATAGGAAACATTATACACCATTAACAAGTGATGTTTATTTTAGGAATGTGATGTTTTAACATCCAAACATCATTTAATGTAATACAATATATTAATAGAATAAAGGGCATAAAATACATTATCAGCACAATAGGTGCAAAAGAAAGCATTGGACACACTCAACATCCACTCAGGGTAAAAACTCTCAACAAGCTAGGGACAGAAGGAACTTCCTCAAGATAGGGAATCTATACAAATCCCACAGCTAACTTCATATTTATTAGTGAAATATTTTTCCCCCTAAGATCTGAAACAAGACAACGATTTGTACTTTTACCATGTGTATTCAACATTGTACTGGAGGTTCTAGTAAGTGCATTTAACCAAGGAAAAAGAAATAAAAGGCATCCAGATTTTTAAAGAGCAAGTAAAATTGTCTTTATTCACAAAATACATGATTAGTATTTACAAAATCCTAAGGAAATTTAGGATCCTAAAACTGATAAATAATTCAGCAAGGTCATAGGACACAAGGTCAATATATACAAATCAATTGTATTTTTGTATACTAGCAAAGAAGAAATTAAGAAACAGTGTCATTCACAATAACATCAAAATGGTAACATAATTAAGAATAAATTTAACAAAAGTAGTATAAGACTCATAAAATGAAAATATTACTGAAATAAATTAATGAAGTCCTAGAAAAATGGAAATACACCTCATGAACATGGATGGGAGAAGTTAATATCATTAAAATGGCACAACTCCCAAAATTTGTCTACAGGGTCAATACAATCCTTATCAAAATTCCACCTGTTTTGTTGTTGTTTGCAAAGTTGACTAGCTGATCCTAAAGTTCATATGGAAATCCAAAGGACCAGGATTTGCCAAAACAATCTTGAAAATGAAGAAAAAAGTTGGAGTACATACACTTCTCAATTAGCAAAGCTACAGTAATCAATCATTGTGGTAATGGTATGAGGAGAATATATATATATTCAGTGGAATACTATTCATAGCACATAATAAAGTCCCTACATTTTGGTTTAATTGATTTCTCACAAAGGTTCAAAGACAATTTCATGGGGAAATAACCGGCTTTTCAATAAATGGTGCTGTGATAACTGGATGTCTACATGCAAAAGAATGAAATCAGACCCATATCGCATACCATATACAAAAATTAAAAGTGGATCACAAACCTAAATGTAAAAGCTAAAACTATAATAAATTTAGAAGAAAATATAAGAGTAAATCTTTGCGACCCTGGGTTTGGCAAGGATTTCTTGGATTCAGCATCAGCAGTATAGGCAGTACAAGAAAACAATGTTAAATTGAACTTCCTCAAAATTAAACACTTTTCTCTTCAAAAGATACCTTCAAGAAAATAAAAAAGAGCACAGTCTGGGAGAAATTATTTGCAAATTATGTATCCACTAAGTGATTTATAGTCCAAGTACCTGAAGAACTCTTGCAACTCAATATTAAGACTAAACCTCAATTTAAAAATGGACAATGGATTTCAATAAACATATTTCCAAAGAAGACATTCAAATGACCTATAAGTGCATGAAAACATGCTCAACATCATTAGCTATTAAGGAAACGCATATTTAAAACCATAGTGAGATATCTGCACACCCACTAGAAGAGCTATAATAAAAGAAATGTTATATATAGTCATGGGATGTGGAGTATAGTGTGGAAGTGGAGTCAAGGGAATTGTAATAGATATGTATGATATGGGGGGAGTGGGGCGGCGGATTGGGAGAGGGGGATTGTCACTTCGAGGGGTAAAAAGTATAACTATTGCACTGTGTTGTACAGCTGAAACTAATTTTTTAAAATGTGTATTTCACAATAAAGAAATAATAAAAATGTTAACAAACATGTGGAGAAATTAGAACCCTCATGCATTGCTGGTGAGAATGTTGCAAACGTGTTGCAGCCTTTTTGGGAAATGGTTGGGCATTTGCATTGAAAGGTTAAATGTTAATTTACCATATGACCCAGCAACTTCACTCCTAGATATAGAATCAATAAAAACAAAAATATGTTCATACAAAGACTTGTGCACGAATGCTTACTACAGCATAATTAATAATAGACAAAAGGTGTTAACCCAGCTGTTCATTAACTGGTGAATATATAATCCAAATTTTGTATATCCATTCAGTAGATACACTCTTAGGCAATAAAAAGAACAACTAGGATAAACCTTGGAAACAATATGCTAAGAAGAAGATGGCCTGAAACAAAAAAAGACTACCTATCATAGCATTCCATTTATAAGAAATGTTCAGAATAGTCAATCCACAGAGATAATAAATAGATTAGTGGTTTCTAGGGGATTGAGAAATACAGGAATGGAGAATAACTGCAAGTTTTTATGGACTTTTCTTTTTGGATGATGAAAATGTTCTAAACATAAATTGTGGGGATGGTTGCACAATTCTGTAAATTTGCTATCATTAATTCATACATTTAAAACAGGAAATCTTATTTTGTATAAATTATACTGCAGTGAAGTTTTATAAAGCATGAATAAGGTAAAGAATTACAATTTACAAATCTAGACCAGCACAATATTAGATTACTGATGTTCATAAGTAAAAAGAAAATCAATAATGCAAGAACATATTACCCCGTATTAACATTTACTCTAATTTTTCTGAAAATGCTGCAGAGGACAAGTTAGAAGTAGCATACTGGAAAACAGCTCTAGCTCTCACTCACACTTTCTGCATTGAGATCCGGATTTCAGCTTTTACTAGCCCAGTAATTGTGGATATGTTACCTAACTTCTGTTCTTCAGTTCTTTCATCTGTATAAGAGGAAAAATGAATAGTTTCTGTCTCATGGGTTTGTTGCAATAATTTAAATATTTAGTACAAATCAAGTCCCTAGATGAGTCCTCAGCCAATAGTAAACTGTAGCTATATGCTTGTAACTATTATTATTATTATCATTATTGTACAAATGAGGGGAGAAAATAAGTTTTCAGGAACAGGTCTTTATTTCTCACATTTTTTGTTTGTTTGTTTCATTCAGGTATCTTCAATGCCCTGGGTTTGCCTGTAACCCAGTGCCCACTGGGTCTGAATGACAAAGGACTTCCTCTAGGTATTCAGGTTGTTGCTGGACCCTTCAATGATCACCTGACCCTGGCTGTGGCCCAGTACTTGGAGAAAAGTTTTGGGGGTTGGGTCTGTCCTGGAAAGTTTTAGTAAGACCTTCTCAAGGTGTATGTGTATGTGTGTGTGTGTGTGTCTTTCTGTAGGTTGGGTGAGATCAAGCACCAGCAGGCAAGTAGAGTAAAAACAACCGCAGAATTGTTAACTTGTTCAGTTATGGTTTCCAGTCTTCTTTCCTTTACTAACTGATCACTTTAATAAAATGGTAATATTTAATTCCTCCCATCAGTGTACTGAAGAAGACGGTCATGTAAATGAATTAAGTGCAATAAAGTTTTCTGTATGCTGTGATGTGTCTGTTTTAAGTACAACACGGAGATCAGAGAAGGGAATATTCAGTTTTAATTAGGGGATCATAAGCAACTTCACAGAGAAGGTGATGCTTAAAGTGAGAATTGAAAGACAGTTATGTGTTTGCCAGGTTGCCAGGCAGGCCATGAAGTAAGGGAATTCCACTTAGAAGGAGCTGTAGTGACAAAGGCAAGGCATGAAAACTACATGGTGGGTTCATAGAAGTGTACGTATGAACAGTGAGGAGCTGGAAAGGAGTATGCAAATGGATGAGACTGCAACAAGAAAAACTCCAATATCATCAGAAAAATTATATTTCATAGTTCTGACTACTAATAGGGTCTAGAAGCAATGCCACCTTAGTACAAATAATCACAAATAACACCTAGACCTTCCTTTCTAAATACCTTTTTCCAATAAAAATGACGAGGGCTTCTTGGATGAAAAGTTAATTCCAGGACTGAGAAAGAGAAACTGTAAGATGAGCCTGGAACAGGTTTTTGTGCCAGGAAGTTAGGAACTGAAGGAGAATATATCAGAAGGACACAGGAACGTTTTAAAGATGTTCTCACTGACCAAACAGGGCAATTGGAATAGCAAAACAAATGACAGTGATGCGTTACAACTAAAATGCGAGTGAAGGTAAGGAAAAGCAGATATAGATGTACAGATATGGCAATAGATATAGGGAATGTATATTTTAATGGTTGCAAAATTATGACTTTCTAATGTTTGGGGTTTTTTTTTTGTATATATATATATATATATATATATATATATATATATATAAAACAATAAACAATACATCAAACAATAGTTATAGATAGTTATATATGTTTATAATATATTTTATAAATATATACAAAGTTAAAATATATAAAAACAAAGAAAATATATGACAATATGTAAAAATATTATATATAACAATAAAATAATGTAGGGTTGGAAATACATGACAATTTAGAAAGTCATCATCTTGCATCTATCAAAATAACACTGAATTCAGACATGACTCATCAATGGATGCTAAAATCATTCGTTAAAAGTTGGAGAACAGTTGTTGGGGAACTAAAAAGTTGTTTCAGTCTTGAAATATCTCTCAACCTATTACTTATTAATTATTAAGAGTGGGGTGAGGTAAATCTGTCATTATATGCAGATGACATGATACTATATAGAGAAAACCCCAAAGATTCCACCAGAAAACTATTAGAACCGATAAATGAATTTAGTAAAGTAGCAGGATACAAAATGAATATTCAGAAATCAGTTGCATTTGTATACACCAATAATAAACTATCAGAAGAAGAAATCAAGGAATCAATCCCATTTACAATTGCTTCAAAAACAATAAAATACCTAGGAATAAATTTAACCAAAGAAATAAAAGACCTGTACTCAAGCCACAGCAATCATGAGAAATAAGAACAAAGTTGGAGGTATCACGCTACCCGACATCAAATCATACTACAAGGCTATAGTAATCAAAACAGCATGGCACTGGCATAAAAACAGACACAGATCAATGGGACAGATTATAGAGCCCAGAAATAAATCCATTCATATATGGTCATTTGATCTATGACAATGGAAGCAAGAATTTACATTGGGGTAAAGATAGTCTATTTAATAAATGGTGCTGGGGAAACTGGACTGACACATGCAAAAAAATGAAACTGAACCACCTCCTTATGCCATATATGAGAATAAATTCAAAATGGATTAAAGACTTAAATATAAGACCTGAGACCATAAAACTCCTAGAAGAAAATATAGGGAGTTAATTTGCAGACATTACCCTGAGTAATATTTTTAAAAGAAAAAATAAACATTTGGGATTACATCAAACTTAAAAGTTTTTTCACAGCAAAGGAAACCATCAACAAAACAAAAAGGCAGCCTACTAAATGAAAGAAGATATTTGCCAATGTTGTATCTGATAAGGGGTTAATATCCAAAATTTATAAAACAGTCATTCAAATCAACACCAAAAAAAACAACTCAATGAAAAAAATGGGCAGAGGATATGAAGAGACATTTCTCTAAAGAGGACATACAGATGGACAACAGACATATAAAAAAGTGCTCAACGTCACTAATCATTAGAGAAATGCAAATGAAAACCACAATGAGATACCACCTCACTCCTGTCAGAATGTCAATCATCAATAAACCAACAAACAACAAGTGCTGGCGAGGTTGTGGAGAAAAGGGAACCCTGGTGCACTGTTGGTGGGATTGCAGATTGGTGCAGCCATTATGGAAATCAGTATTGGAGGTATCTCAAAAAACAGGAAATGGAACTACCTTATGACCCAGCAATTCCACTCTTAGGTATCTATCCAGAGAAACCCCAGACGCTAATTCAAAAAAATGTATGCACCCCTATGTTTATTGCAGCACTATTTGCAATAGCCAAGGCTTGGAAACAACCAAAATGCCCATCGGTAGATGACTGGATTAAGAAACTGTGGTAAATTTATACAAAGGAGTATTACTCTGCTATAAAGAAGAATAAAACCGTACCATTTGCAATGATATGGATGGACCTAGAGAACGTTATGCTAAGTGAAATAAATCAGTTGGAGAAAGACAAATGCTATATGATCTCACTTATATGTGGAATCTAAAGAACTGAATACATGAGCAAAGTAAACAGAAATAGTCCCAGAGATATAAAGGAAAAACTGATGGTTGCTAGATGAAAGGGGGGTCGGGATGAGGGAGAAGGGGAAGGGATTAGACAGCATAAATTGGTAACTACAATACTGCCACAGGATATGAAAGACAGTTTGCAGAATATAATTAATAGTGCTGTGAATATTTTGTAGGGTGTCAGATTGGCACGAGTTGTTAAAGAGACCACTTCAGGGACGGTGTAGATGCTTGACCACTGCACTGTACACCTGAAGCTGAATAATATTGAATGTCAACTATAATTATATATATATATATGTATATATATATTATATATATGTATATATTATATATATGTGTGTGTTTATAAATATATATATAATATAATTAATTATATAATATATATATAGTCACAAGATATGGAGTATAGCATAGGGAATAGAGTCAATGGAATTGTAATAGATATATACGATGTCAGAGGGGCAATAGATTGGGGGAGGGGGTTATCACTTTCTGAGGGGTAAAATGTATAACTGTTACATTGTTTTGTACACCTGAAACTAATAATAATATAAAAGAGTGGGGGATATTGAATTTATGTGGCGATATATGGTAGACATCTCCATCAAATGATCAAAATTAACATGAACAATAATAAGAAATTAATATCACATGTCTTCCGGTGAAATGCACCAAGAAGGATATATCATTACTCCTGTGATGTAACTTCTAAAAAATGCATCACTTGGATCTAATCATAAGAAAGCATCAGCCAAAACCAAATTTATGGACATTTTTATTTTATAAAATAAAGGGCCCAAAGACTGAGAAATTTTTCCAGATTAAAGGTGACTAAAAAATGCAACTCAATGCAATGTGTGGTCTTGGATTGGAAAAATAAAGTTGCTGCAAAGAACAGCATTAAGACACTTGGCAAAATATGAATATGGTCTTTATGCATGTATCAGATAATGTATCATTGTGAAAATTTCTGAATTTTATAATTGCACTATAATTATGTAACAGAATGTCACTATTCTTAAGAGAGGAGCTTAGAGCCAATGCAGGTGAGGGGGTTGCTGCATGGGTGTGACACTGTAGCAGATTCAAAGCAGTTGCAAAATTGCCAAAATTCAAGGAAAGGCAAAACAGATCCTACCTCTTGATTGAAAGAGTTTCAAAGAAATGTAGGTGTATGTTAAGGAGGAAGGAGGGGTGGTAGATGAGGGTAAAGGGGATCAAATGTATGATGATGGAAGGATAACTGACTCTGGGTGGTGAGCACACAATGTAATATATAGATCACATATTACAGAACTGTACACCTGAAACATATATAATTTTACTAACTAATGTCAACCCAATTCATTTAATAACAATTTTTTAAAAAATAAAATGAGAAAAAAGGCATTTGCTAAAAGTAAATCCTAAAAGTTCGCATCACAAGGGAAAAAACTGAATGAGATGATTAAAGTTAACTAAACTTACTGTAATGTTCATATATATATATATATATATATATATATATATATATAGTCACTCTGTATACCTTAAACTTATTCAGTGTTTATGTCAATTATATCTTAATATAACTGGAAGACAAAGAAAACACTTTCCTCTTCCTTACTAGCTTCTAAATTCTTCACATCTGCTGAACTTAAGACACTCGATCAAGAGACAATTTCCAAAGAGATATTTATTGCTGGAAGTCTCTTTGTATTTTCTTGGCACCTCTCAGAAGGTGGACCCTAGAAGTGAATGCTCTTCCCATGGTGCAGGGCTCAGAGGAAAGACGTTCATGCCCCATTTCCCAGGATATCGACTGTTTTGGAGGGGCTGGTCACTCTGAGGATTTGACCCGCTTAAAAGGTATGGGGAAATTCATCTTCCTTGCACTTAAAACTAATATTTGAATTTGTCTTCACTGTAAAGGGCCTCATAAGCTGATCCCTACAACTTCTTTTCTTTTGTTTTATTTTATTGGGGAACAGCCATGGTCATTGTTTACACATTGCTTTCATGCTACAATGGCATAGTTAACTCTTTAAGGGAGGGCGCAGCTCACAGTGGCCCATGCGGGGATCGAACCGGCAACCTTAGTGTTATCAGCACCATGCTCTAACCAACTGAGCTAACCAGTCATCCCCAATCCCTACAACTTTTTGATTCAGGCAATAAGTCATGACAGTAGACCCCAGGCCTGATGGTTTCAGCATATCTCTTCTGAGGTCTTATCCAAAGCATCCTAGGACTTTACCTTGATGTGATCCTCCTGTGGGTTGCCTGAATTTTCCATCTGGAAGGAGGATGTCTGTGTCATCAGGAATGACATCCTCAGCTCAGCAACTATAACATAAGTGAAGCATTATAAGAATGAATAGAGAGAGAATTGGTTTTGGAGTCAGGTAAACCTGGGCGTGATTCCCAGCTTCACTATTTATTATTACAGTTGAGTTCAATACCCCATCATAGCTTGTTTCCTGATGTCTCATGGTTCTTTAGAAATGACAACTGTAAATAACCTAGTTCACAGTTGATAATAAAGAAGGTATGATTGAGTTTGTCTACATGTCTTAAATACAGGATTGCGAGCTTTTTGAGTACATGCCTGAATCATCTCTACTTTCCCCAAAATCACAGTATAGTACTCTTTCATATGATATGTTAGTTGAGCTCAACAGTTATTATTCAGGAGAGCTAAATTAGATCTCATTCTATTCCCCTTAAATATAATGGGCTTAAATTTGGTGATTATTTTCATCTTTAATTTCCATATTCCTGTGGAAACTGCCTATGTTAATATTAGTGTTAATATAATAGTGCTCATGTTAATATTAGTCTACTTAACACAGAATGTTAAAAATGTGCTGCATTGTGACTTTTGTCATAATACATGTTTTCAGTGTTTGAGATAAATGGGGTTTTGCCTGGACATGGTATAACTCTATTGTCCATCAGATTGATTCATATACATATAGCAGTAATTTTACATATAGAAGATTCAGTAACACAATAATATCATTGCCTGGATAATGGCTTTGAATATCTAAAGGTCTAGATTTTATAAAAATAAATTTTTGTATTTTCACAAAATTTTACAGTCTTTTCTGAGTCACCTTATAAGCTTTTTTTCCTTAAAAAGAGGTTCATACACTTACAAAGCATCTTCACGTGGACCAGAAGTAAAAGTTATCTATAATTCATATTTCATCAGCACACTATGAAATACCACAATGACTTACTGCAGTCAAGAAAGTTAACTTCTTGCTTACCTCTCTTGTCCATCCTCAAGTACAACTTTAAAAGTCTTTAATATACAAATAGCAACTGGATTCCACATATAAGTGAGACCATATGGTATTCATCTGTCTCAGTCTGACTTATTTCATTTAGATGTGGAATCTAAAGAACAAAGTAAATAAACAAACAAAACAGAAACAGACTCATAGATACAGAGAACAAACTGATGGTTGCCACATGGGAGGGGGCTGAGGGTGAAAAGAGGGAAGGGATAAGAAGTACAAATTGGTAGTTACAAAATAGTCACGGGATGTAAAGTACAGCATAGGGAATATAGTCAGTAATATAGTTGCAACAACTATGTATAGTGCCAGGTGGGTACTAGACTAATCAGGGGGATCGCTGCATAAATTATATAAATGTCTAACCATTATGCTGTACATCTGAAACTAATAAAAATAATATTGAATGTCAACTGTAACTGAAAAAAATTAAAAATAGCAACTGTAGAGCCACCAATCTTCTCAAAACCAAAGAAATACATAAAAGTAGAATTTTACCAAATTTTAGGAATTTGTCTCTCTGAGTTTCCACCTTTTGGCTCATCCCATTGACATACGCTGGTTTTGCAAACCCTCTGCGGAATGGCGGAGTAGCTTATGGAAATCTGTTCCTTCCATGTAAGGCATTTTTTTCTTGACTCTTCATCTTCCTAACTCCTACTCATTCTTAAGGTGTCGATTTATGGGTCATTTTCTTAAAGATTATATCCCTACCTCCTCTCCCCAAATGAGTCAGGGTTTTTTTGTTTGTTTGTTTCTTTGTTTACTGCTATGAGATACCAGAACACTGTATTCCCTGTAACACAGGAAACAAATAATCCATTTCCTATTCATCCACCAGAGGTTAAATCTTGATGAGAAAGTGCAAGGAAGACTTGATATTTTACTAATACAACATGATGGAGACTGAGTTTTAATATTCTAAATGAACAAACTTTTTATTCAGGATCAAAAACAGGTAGTAGGAAATAGAACCTCTTTCACATCATTTGTAGTTGTCCCCTAAGAGAGAATCATGCTGAACAAAACTTTTCCTTTTGTATTTCCTAGATATAGCAGTTGTACAGACTGATGATGCCTCATGCAGGACAAAAGGGTATGAAGAGGTTTATGCCTCACATAATGAGGCTTGGGAGAAGCTTCCCAGTGTGGACCTCCCAGCCTGGTCCAAAAATGACTTGAGAGAGCAAGAAAGAAGACTAGCTAGGGATTTGCATTGTGGCTACGGAGTGGGGCTAGGTGGGGAGTCCTGCAAGTGGGCAGGGCCTTGCAGAGTGTCAGTCTTCCACTGGGGCCCAAAAGGAAGCCCCAGGTTTCCTTATTCATTTCCCCAGCTGTGGGGCAGAAGGGCAAGAAGAAGGAGTGAGATTTAAGCTGTTGTCATTTATGCATCTGAAAATGGAGTCATACACTTTATTACAGGGAGGTTAGTAAAATATATTAAAAGTGTAAGTGAACAGATTAATAAATCACCCATCATTCAAACTAATAATTATTAACATCTTCACTTATTTCCTTTGTTGTTGTATGCTGCTTTTATGTAGGTGGGGTTGTTTATTTTAGTATATATGGCATATGTGTGTCTGTACATGTGGGTGTGTGTTTTTCATTTTTTCAAAAAGAAGAGTAATCATTTTTTTAAAAAGAAGGGGTATAGTGCTCCAATTACCTTTTAAATGTGTCTTAAAGCTATAATAAATAAACATTGTGTCACTGGTTTAATAACAATATGCAGCCACATGTAATTTGAAGAAAATGTAATTGCATTCCACAAATGGGAAGTAAATCAATAGAAAAACTTTAAGTTTAACGAAGTGTCTGGATACAAGAAATAACCCAATATAAAAAGTATCCCTTTAGACCAAAGCCAAAAGATAATTCATCCTATTCACAGTAGCAAGAAAAGCAGAATACCTATGAATAAACTGAAAAAGATGAATGGGTGCCTTTATGAAATATATTAAGAATGTCCTATTTAATTGTAAATCATGTTGTAGACATATTTTTTTTAACTCCAGGGGTTAAATGCCATTATATTAAAAATACTAATAGATTTTTGTGTCATGTTTTTATTGGGTATGGGCAGGGCAGGATGGTCCACTCTACATAACAGAATGGACAGCCTATACACAACTTTTCTCATATATTAAGTTCTTATATGTCTTGTATGGCCTTCTATGTCTTAATGGCATTAATAACATTGAAATGCTAATAGTCAGAAAATATTTGTAATTAAAATAGCAGGTGTTTCTTATCCCTATGTAAAAATGTCCAATATAAAACTAACAAGAGCCGGCCGAGTGGCGCGATGGTTAAGAACTGGCTTGGGACGCCAGAGGGCCCTGGTTCGGATCCCACATATGAGGGCCAGTGACACTGCCCTCCACAGCTAAGATGCTGAACAACAGCTCGACCTGGAGCTGGGCTGCCGTGAGTCACCGGCGACGGCGTAGGCTGCAGCCCCTGTGGCAGTGGGTTGCCATGGGCTACCGTGTGTAGCCAGCAGCCAGCGTGAGCGGCCAGCAGCTGCAGTGAGCGGCCATCCACGACTGATGTGCCTCACCCGGGAAGAGCGCAATGATGGTGCCAACTTGGGCCAGTGAAGCAACGTCCTCCACAACTAGACTGAAGAACAAAAGGACAGCAACTTGTCTGTTCCCCTTCCCCGATTCCCCAATAAAATCTTTAAAACAGAAAAAAAAGGAATAATGGGTATACCAGAAGAGTGGAAGAAGGGAACAGAGAGCCTTTTCAAACAAATAATCAAAGTGAACTTCCCAAACCTATGGGAAGAACTGGATCCCTGAAGATGAGAAGGTAACAGAACACCACTTATGTCAATCCAAAAAGATCTTCTCCAAGGCACATTATATTAAAACTGTCAAAAATTAACGACAAAAAAAGAGTTCTCAGTATAACCAGGGAAGAGAACTTGGTAACCTATAAAGGAAACACCATTAGGATACCATTGGATTTTTCAGCAGAAACCCTTCAAGACAGGAGAGAGTGGAATCAAATATTCAAATTATTGTAAGAGAAAAATAACCAGCCAACAATAATATATCCAGCAAAGTTATCCTTTAGATGTAAAGGAGAAATAAAAGTTTTTCCAGACATGCAGAAGCTGAGGGAATTTACCACCACAAGACCTGCATTACAAGAAATACTGATGGGCGCTCTTATACCTGAAACAAAAAGATGAAGGAATACAAAAATATGAGTAAGATGATTAACAGACAGACAGAAGCAGGAAATTGCAACTCTTGTTCAGGATAGAGTATTAAACACTTAAATATAACATAAAGATTAAAGGAGGTAATAAAATTTAAAAAGAAGACGAGCTACTGCAATTTGCAAACAAACACAGCATAAAAAAAGGACAATTTATGACAACAAAAACATAAAAAAGGAGGGGAAAGGACTGAACTTGCACAGATGATTGGAGATAAGATGCAATCAGAAGAAAAAGAATTACTGTATATATAAAAATTTCTTTAGCGTAAACCTAATGGTAGCTACAAAAAAATCTAGAACTGAGACACATAACATAATAAAGAGGAAATGGAGGGAAAAAATTACAGAATACCACCAAACTAAAACAAGACACACACGGGAAAAGAAACAATGGAGAGACAGAGCTACCAGAAAACAAAAGATAAAATGGCTATTGGATATCCTCATATATTAATAAATCACTGTAAATGTAAATGGACTGAACTCACCAATTAAAAGGCACAGAGTAGTGGGATGGATAAAAAACCAAAACCCTATCAAATGCTGCCTTCAGGAGACATGTCTCAGTTGCATGGACAAATAATAGCCTCAACGTGAAGGAGTAGGAAATGTTACTCCAAGCAAATGTCATCCACAGAAAGTGGGTGTAGCTGTACCTATATCTGACAAAATAGATTTTAAGATTAAAAAGGGTAACAAGAGACAAAGATGGACATTTTATAATGATAAAGGGGACAATACATCAAGAACACATAACACTTATCGTTATATATGCACCCAACCTGAGAGCACCAAAATATATAAAGTGACTACTAATAGAACTAATGGGAGAAACTGACAAAAATACAATTATAGTAGGGAACCTAAATATCCCATTGACAGCAATGAATATATCATCCAAACAGAGAATCAATAAGAAAATATCGGCCTTAAATGACACATTAGACCAAATGAACATAATCAATATTTACAAAGCTTTTCATACCAGAACAGTAGAATATGCATTATTTTCTATAGCACATGGAACTTTCACAAGGACAGACCATATGTTGGGACACAAAATTAGCCTCAACAAATTTAAGAAAATTGAAATCATACCAAGTATATTCTTTGACCGCAGTGCTATGACATTGGAAATCAACTGCAAAAAGAAAGCAGGGAAAACCACAAAGATGTAGAGATCAAACAACATGCTACTAAACAGTGAGTGGGTCAAAGAATAAATAAGAGATGAGATCAAAAGATACATAGAGATTGTTGAATTATTATGGCAGCAGTGAAATTTGGAATGGTTACCACTTACAACAGGACAGTGGCAATATGGAAAAGTACGTAGCAGGGAGATGAACCTCCAGCAAATGTTGATCCCTTTCCAAATGGTGTTAGTAAGACAGTTGCAGCTACAGATCATTCCCCTCAGTTAATTGCACGGGAAATCATGCAATCCTGCTGACCACACCAATTGTTTTGTGCCAGTCTCAGATGATAATGCTATCCACTAGAAATGCCTGGGGCACTCACCTAAGCCCACAGTGTGCACTACATATAATTTCCCCTTTTTGAACCAATGTTGTGGCTGAACTGGCCCTTGTGGTTCTTATTATGATTGTAAGATGCTCTCAGTAATAACCATCAGGGAACTGAAAAAAAATCAAGGTTTATTACTTGCAGGTGCTGGAGGGTACACGGCATGCTTGGGGCCATACAATGAGGCCATAAATGAGACGAGAGAGAGAGAGAGAGAGAGAGAGAGAGAGAGAGAGAGAGAGAGAACACAGGCCTGGGACACTACTGTTATTGGAGTTGAGCATGTGAGGCCTAGTGTTTCATGGGTTCACTCTTTATTGATGAGTTTAAGACATAACAGTAGAAATTAAAGTATGGGGAGGGAAAAACAAGTGGGTAAATGGTCAGATATCAAAATCAACCAGAAATCTCTAAAACAAAGAAAACTTTAGAATAAACGTTTTGTTTTACCTAGTTATGTTGCTGACAATGTGTTTATGCAAGCCCTTATACAAGTTCTACCTCCTTTTCAAAGCTTCTCTCACTACCCCACTTTTCACAGATTGCTCCTCTCTTTCAATTCCTCTTTCACAGATAGTAAACCGTACCACAGTGTAAACCTTTGTGGGTACAGATTGTAGGAGAAGACCTGAGGCCAGAATTATTACAAAAAGGGATGACTTTCCAGTGGGGTAACAAGACAGTCACCTGTGTTGCTGCTATGAGCTAAGGGCAATGCCAACCCTGTGGATAACACAGCCACTGTAAGACTGAGGGTAGTAGGTTCTTTCCTCTTTTCATAGACTATCCTTTTCAGCTACCATTATAAATCAGAAAGGCAGTCCTAATTCTAAAGAAGGCTAGTTAGGTGCAGCCAAAATCAGAGGGACAGAAAACAGAGATGGCCAAGAGCAACCAAAGGAGTGAATAATGCAAATTTGTAGACAAAGAAGTAACTTGCCTCTGAGTACTCCTATATATTGATAGATACAGAATTAAGAAATTTACAGAGGCAACTGGCATGCAACTGTAGGATACATGCAGTGTATCCCAGGTGAAAGGGAACCTATTAAAGACAGTTTTGAAGATGCTCAGAGACTAAAAAGGCTTTAATCATTTTGTAAATCAAGAACTATGCTTCCTATAAGCAGGGCATAAAACTGTCTCAGGTTTATAAATGGAAAATATATCTAAACCAATCGTATTCATTCAATAGTTGGGGCAAGCTATATGTTCACTGATTCCACAAATATTTAGTAAGCATCTAGTAGACACTGTTCTAGTTGCTGAGATTCTGACAGTGAATAAAACAGACAAAAATAATTCTGTAAAAATAATCTTGGACATTTCATTGTCTTTTTCCATGCACATTACTCCTATTCCTTGGAAGTGAGAGGAATTGTCTGGCTTTGTGAAGAGGGAAATGATACTGTACTGGATGAAGAAAAAGCAAGACACACGAACTGCAGCTAAGAAGGATGGAGAAGTCCAATCACTTACTGTTTATTGGCCCCAGGGTACTGGCTGCCTGGCCTTAGTTCTAACTAATACCCATAATACCAACATCCAAAGATGACCTATGGCAGAATCTTGTCTATTACTTTCTCTATGCATGTATTTACATATATGTGTATTTTTCTATTTGTAAAAATTTGTCTTAAAACGTACGTACTCTTTTGTATAATGCTTTTGTCACTTCAAATTGTGGGTCTGAGAATTTACAAATGCATTAAACTTTAATATTTAGATGTGAAAAAAGACGAAATAACACCACAGATGTTCAGTAAGGAAATATAGAACAAAACCCATATTTGGAAAATCTGATTTGGCTTCTTAATGATGAAAACTTCTTTACAGCAAAGAATCCCATAAAAATTAAATTGTAAATGAAAATAGTTATTATACAACATGTAAAAATATATGTAATAGGCATTAAATAGTTTCACCTTATTAGAAGCTTTTAGCAATCAATAAGAAGAAAATATAGGTAAACCTTTCAGAAATCAGCAAAAAATATGAAGACATAGTTTACCAGAACATTTTTGAAATCTCTCCCCCCTCTAGTAATCAAAGGCCAAATGAGACACTACTGTTCACCTTTTTAAATTGCTAAAAGTTGTAGATAAATGGCTATATTCAATACTGCTGACAGTTGAGTTCTCTCATACTTTGGCATTCGGAGTGTGAATATGTACAATCTTTAATACTGATCAGAAAGCCTTTGGCTCAGTCATTTCCCTTGTACAAAAACATTCTCAAGGAAAACCTGGAGGCGGGGCCAGGCTCAATGAAAGGCTGGAGAAAGGGGGAGGGGCCCCGCACCAGAGCTTCTGTGACGTTTGGAGTGTGCCAAAGGGTCCCAGTGAGACTAGGGCCTAGGCAGACAACTAGGGCCTAGGACATGGCAATGCCATGACAACAAAGTCTCCGAAATAGTCTTCTTTCTGGGCTCTGAGAACCTTCATCTATGGGATCCTTGGGCAGTCGGATCCTGAGACACACGGAATCAGAAATAGCTGAACCGCGTGAGCCAGAACCCCAGGCAGGCCCCAGTTATGCATCTGGCAGCCGAAAACGCAGGCAGAGCAGCAGGCACTCCCTGGGCCAAGAGTCTGAGAACAGCAGCAGCATGTCTCGAGATCAGGAAGAGTATCTACAAGTCGTCAGCACAAGCCACGGTAAAAAAGTAAAGATTACATCTGAGCATGCTTACCAAACTTTATTTTTGAATGCGGAAACCAGTGACATTAAAATCCGTGCTCTGGGGAAATTATGGTGTTTACACAAAATGTTTTTGTGTCAGTCACGCTACTTTGCTACTATGTTTAGAGGTTCTTGGAAAGAATCTCACAAAGATATTATTGACCTGGACATTAATGACCCGAATATAGATGCAGAATCCCTGCACTTTGTATTAGGCTCCTTGTACAGGGATGAATATGTCTTAAGCGAGCCCCTTCAAGTTCCACGAGTTTTGGCAACAGCACGCCTGCTTCAAGTAGGGGATTTAATTCGGCAGTGTGATGAGACCATGAAGAAAATGATTAATGTGAAAACTGTATGTAGCTATTATGCAGCAGCAGAAACCTATGCATTAGATTCTGTAAAGACAGGCTGCTTTGAATGGCTTCTCCACAATTTGATGACACATCCAAGTGTTGAACTTTATAAAGATCTCAGTGTAGAGCTCATGAATCTGCTCATTTCTTCATCTAATTTATTCGTAATGCAAAAGGAAATAGATGTATACACCACACTGAAAAAATGGATGTTCCTTCGTCTTAACCCAGCTTGGGAAGGCTCAACAGAACAGCTTTTAATTCATGCAAACAACTGGTTTTCCAGGCATAGAGAAAGTGCTGGTGACACTGCCTTCCTTGAAACCAAACAAGGTATAACATTTCAATCAGTATTTAAAAAATTAAGGTTTCAGCATATGATCTGTGACCTGGCCTCCACAAGAGTTATTGAGCAAGATACTCTAATACCGTCAGAATGGTTATCAGATGTTTATAAACAACAATGGTTTGCCTTGCTTAGAACACAACAGTCCAGGAAAACTGGGCCCCAAGTCATTAATGAAACAGAACTTGAAGAATACAGCATGAGGTGTGGTAGAAAGATTGCCAAGAATGGTGAATACTGCTGGAAGTGGTCAGGTTACAACTTTGGTTTTCCCTTGCATGTTATCTTCACCAGCCACTATATAATTTTCAAGCAAAGTACTTACAATTATTCATGTGACAGTTCACAATCTCAAAGAAATATTGCATTCAGATTAACTTTGGTATGTTTTGATTCGAGTGGGAAAGTAAGTTTCAGCAAAACAACTGGTTATAAAATCCTTACATTTGCAAAGGATGAAGAACAAATGGTAATGAAGTTGGATGGCTTAGCTCTGAGTTTCCCGTTATATGTCTTCTGTAACTTCCTGTTTATATCATCAGAAAATCCAGGAAACTGATCATCTTGTCAATTAGGATATATCAGCATTTTGAAAACTTCTCATGTTTCATTTCATTTAATAGCCCTACTGTTAAACATAATACAGATGACTAAGAACAGAAATGAAAATCTTTCAAATGTGAAAACTATGGTAAATAACTGCTTTTTATCTTCATTTTATTTCTATATCTTCATGAAGAAAAAGTTTAATTCCAAGAAAATATCTGTGAAACCAAATAATTATGCTGGCATCTCTTCCTTGTCATTTATCATCAACAGTCAAGCTCCAAATGGAAATGAGAGACTGTATTTCCAAGGAACCGAAATTAACTAACTGGTTACATAAATTTTACCCTAACTAATATTGAGACAAAATAAACAATTCTCTTCTGTGCTGAAATTATTTTGCAAATGTGGCTTTATTTGTGAACTATTATAGGGGAGAGTCAATTATCAGGTAAAGCCTGATACTAGGGACTCTTTTGGACTCTACAATATGGTTTTAAATAGCCAGACAAATGATGTCAGGTTTTATAACATTACATATTATATAATTTAGTGTTATTTTATAATTCATCTGCCACATGGCCCATTTTCTCTATGGTTTGGAGAACTCATATTGCTGACTATTTATCTGGAAAATACTATATTTCCCACACTTAAAGAGTGGAAATATGGATTAAAGAATATATACACATATTATAAAATTATATATTATGTAATATAAACATTATATAATATATAATTATAATTATAAAGTAACACATATATAAATGCATAATAATGTCATATTTAATATTATAGATTATATATAAATAATTACATGCAAATAAATGTTTTATAGCTTATAATGATCAGAGAAAAATAATTTTTGAAATGGTCGAACAGATCTTGTAAACTAAAATGTATTTCCATAAAACCCAGTTATTCCTATGGATATCCAGATATGAGTAATTTCAAAGTAACTTCTTCATTTTTTATTATTTGTGCTTATATTTGGTTCACTTTTCATTTTTGCCAGAGTTTGTTCTGCTTGTCTGCAAAGTATTTAAGGTGACATTTATTTCAAAATAAAAGCAAGATGATAAACAGACAATATTCCTTTAAAGATATGTCTTCCAAACAGTCCCTGAGGTAGGCAGAGGGCCAGCCTCTCCAGCTGATTGGTGCAACTTTCAAAGATTTTATAGCACCTTGAATGCTGTTTGTGTTGGTTTCAATGGTTGCTTTTTTCTATGAACGTATATATCAATTATATCACATACTAATTGTGCACCAAGCAAGCATGGAGTCAAGAGCAACTTATTTTAATGTGCTTACCACAGTCGTTTTTAAGTTTTTATTTTCAAGGCCCTCATGTTCTCACATATTGTCAGGACTTTGCAATAATTTACATCATAATTATTAATGACATGTATTTGCAGTTTATTTGGATTTACAAGGTAAATTGAGAGTCATTTCATTCATCAGTATTTGCATGACAACTTTGTATGGTCTCAGGTTACCATTTTCTTTGGGATTGTTCCCATGCCCCTGAGAACAAAGTGAAATGCTTCAGGCCTCTTAAGGTTTGTTTTTAAAAATATTTTATCTAATTTGTCTTCTTTTTCCATTTCGTTTTTTGACTCTTCTTATACTCTTGAGATTAAAAGGACAGTGTGGAATTTGTAAAATTTTGAGATCTATTTTATAGTTTTTCTAGGAAAACGAGTGCATCTTTCAGTTGATATCTCCTGATGTTGATGTTTAACTTTTGGCATGGAAAGAGTTCAATCTATCCAGAAAACAAATAATGAGAAATGGAACTCTAATTATGGGTTAACTATAGGGAACTGAATAAGTGCCAGTTGAAGTCTTGGAGTTATTTTGGAAATATATAAAATATGCCAGTCATATTTTTCTATTGGTACCGTTACTGCTTTGCTCCTGTGTGACAGCAAGCTGATACTTGAGGAAAATGTGGCATTTATATCTATTAAACAAATAGGCAGCCTTTGGGGAGTACCACAGATTATTGAGGTACCGTGTACAATTCTACTTTTCCCTGCTGTTCTCTTTCAAGTTTAGGATCTTCATTTTGTAAAAGTTCCAATTTTTTATAATTTGGGATTGAGAACTCATTTAGGCTCTGCCTGAACAGAGGATAAAATACAGGATCAGCCAACACATTTCTCTTAAGGCCTACAACAGCTCTGTGAGTCTCACAGTTAACAAAAGCAAGCATAGAAGGCAACTATTAGCCTCAAATAATGTTGTGACATAGAGACCTTTTCTGATAGGAATTAAAGTAAAAATTCAATTCAATATTGCTGATGCATACCAAAGTCTTAGGCACAGCCAAAGGCATACCAGGAACCATATATATTGCATTAACACCTAAATCTAGGTATTATACATGGGTGAGGGCTACCCCTAGAGAATTGACAGAAGGGTGTCAGCAGTGGTGTAGGCCTAGCCTACAGTTAGATGACTCTCTGGGTCTCTTGGGAAAACACCATCAGGAATGGAGGAATGAGATAGGTCTGGTTTTAAGAAAAAGGAAAAGACGTACAGTGACACAGTCATGGACTCAGCCTGTGGGAGTAAAATGTATGGCAGGATTAAGTGGTGTGCATTGGAAATCTGTGGTATGAAGAGCTGCTACTACAAAGTGGGAAGTTTTCATAGTTAGCTTCTCAGTGTCACAGTTTACTGCCTCAAATTATATATACTTGTAGTGGCAATGTATCCACTCTCTCATATTCATTTTGTCTCCATCAGTTTGAGGTTCACCATCTCTTAACACAAGTGGTTGTCCCTGCTTCTCCTTAAGTGAGCATTGGTCTACACCATGACCTCCACTGTCCTCTTACATAGTCCAAAGCCCTCAGACGATAAATCATGTAACCTATATGCCTGGAGCTTAAGCTGTACCATCATGATAGTGGGAAAAGATGAATGCTTTGCGTTAGTAACACAATTAAACTCTATGTGGGGTAAGCGGGTGTAGCTTATTGGAATAGATGTTTCATTGTCTTTGTCCAAGCTATATCTCTTTTTCCTAAAATGTTCTTCTGCCTTATTCTCTAAAAATACTCCTGATTCTGATTCCAGCTACGTTTCCACTCCAAGACAGTTTCTTATCTTAGAGAACCAATCTTTTTCTCTTTTAAGCACATTGATAAATCCACTAGTTATATAAATGTTTTTAATGTTTCAATTATTATATTAGCAAATAATGAATACTTCTTAAGGAACTGCTGATTTTCAGTAGTAATATACATGTGGCCTCTTCAAAATCTTTGAAGATTAATTTTTTCTTAATTAAAAATACACAATGAAAAAAAGGTAAAGGGATTAAGAAATACAAATTGCTACTTACAAAATAGTCACAGGATGTGAAGTACGGTATAGTCAATAATATTGCAATAAGTATGTATTTTGCAAGGTGGGCCCTAGACTTATCAGGGGATTGCTTCATAAATTATATAAATGTCTAACCACTATGCTGTACATAGTTGTTACCATATCATTAGCTATATTCCCTATGCCATAATTTACATGACTGTGACTATTTTGTAACTACCAATTTATACTTCTTAACCCCTTCACCTTTTTCATCCTGCCCCTCAACCCCCTCCCATCTATCACCCCAACAAATCTAGTACCGATCTGAAACCATATGTAGTTATTACAATATTATTGACTATATTCTTTATGTTATACCCCACACCCCCATGATTACTGTATAACAACTGATTTGTACTTCTTAATCCCTTCCCCTTTTTTTATCCATCACCCCAACCCCCCTCCCATCTGACAACCATCAAAATGTTCTCTGTATCTATGAGTTTGTTTCTGATTTGTTTGTTTGTTTATTTTGTTCTTTACATTCCACATATAAGCAAAATCACATAACATCTGTCTTTCGCTGTCTGACATTATCCACTCAGCAAAATACCTTCCAGGTCCATCCATGCCGCTGCAGATGGCAAGAACCCATTCCCATCCATGGCTGAGCAATATTCCATTGTATATATGTACCACCTCCTTTTTGTCCATTCATCCATCGACAGACACCCAGGCTGCCTCCACATCTTGGCCATTGTAAGCAATGCTGCAATGAACATATGGATGCATTCATCCCCTCAAAGTAGAACTTGGGGCTTCTTCAGATAAATACCCAGAAGTGGGATTATTGGGCCCTTCTTTGTCTCTTGTTTAAAGTCTGTTTTGTCTGGTGTAAGTATTTCTACCCCAGCTTTTTTGTATGTGTTCATATTGATGAAATATTTTTTTCTGTCCCTTTAGTTTCTGTCTGTGCGTGTCCTTCAATCTGAAGTGAGTCTCTTGTAGACAGCTTATGTAAGACTTTTATTTTCTTACTCATTCAGCCCTCCTATGTCTTTTGATTGGAGTATTTAATCCATTTACATTGAAAGTAATTGTTGATAGATATATAGCTATTGCCATTTTATTATTCATAACTTTGATCTTTTTTTTTCCATCTTAAAGAAGTCCCTCTAACATTCCTTGTAATACTGGTTTGGTGGTGATGAACTCCTTTAGCTTTTTCTAGCTTGGGAAGCTCTTTATCTGTCCTTTGATTTTAAGTGATAGCCTTGCTGGGTAGAGCTCCTTTAGTTATAGGTCCTTGCTTTTCGTCACATTGAATATTTTTGTTGAGAAATCAGCTGACAGTCTTATGGGAGCTCCCTTATAAATTACTAGTTGCCTTTCTCTTGCTGCTTTTAGGATACTCTCTTTGTCTTTAACCTTTGCCATTTTAATTATAATGTGTCTTTGTGTGGGCCTCTTTGGATTCTTCTTCTTTGGGACTTTCTGCACTACCTGGACTTCTATGTCTATTTCCTTCACCAGGTTATGGAAGTTTCGGTCATTATTTCTTCAAATAGGTTCTCAATTCTTTGCTCTCTCTCCCTGATCCTTCTGATACCCCTATGATGTGAATGTTGTTACACTTGATGTTGTCCCAGAGGTCTCTTAAACTGTCCTCATTTATTTGGATTCTTTTTTCCTTTTGCTGTTCTAATTGGGTATTTTCTGCTACCTTGTCTTCCAAATCACTAATTTGATCCTCTGCTTCATCTAGTCTGCTGGTGATTCCTTCTAGTGCATTCTTTATTTCAGTTATTTTATCCTTCACTTCTGACTAGTTCTTTTTTATAGTTTCTATGTCCTTTTTGATGCTTTCTATTTATTTGTTGAAGTTCTCCCTGAGGTCATTGAGCATCCTTATAACCATAGTTTTGAACTCTGTATCTGGTAGGTTACTTGCCTCCATTTCGTTTAGTTCTTTCTCTGGAGTTTTCTCCTGTTCTTTCATTTGGGATGCATGTCTTCGTTTCCTCATTTTGGCTGCCTCTCTGTGTCTGCTTCTATGTATTAGGTAGATCTATGCCTCCCAGTCTTGGCCAGGTGGCCTTATGTAGTAGGTTCCCTGTGGGGCCCTGCCATAATCTCCCTGGTCATTTGTACCAGGTGCTCCAGGAGTGTCCCTTGTATGGGTTGTGTGTGCCTTTCTGATATAGTTAAGCCTTAGATGCTATTGGCATATCTGTGGGTGAGATTGACCCTCAGGCTGATTGGCTGTGAGTTTGGCCACATTCACTGCTTACAAGCTGTTGTGTGTGTGGAGGGGTCTTATCCCACAGAGCAGGATTTGTCCCAGCTGGCTCGGGTGCCTGTTGAGACCACTCTTTGTGTATTCCACTTGTGGGGCTAATTGGGCAGTGCTCTGCCGTGGTTTGAAGTCAACCTCCAAGCACATTGGTTTTGGAGCCTCTTGGGAGGGACTCCAGTGCAGCCCCAGGCCATCCATTACCTGTGACTTGCCAGGGACTACCTGGTAGGAGCTACAAAATGATCTGTTTTTGTTTGCTGCCTGTGCTAAACCTGGAGGCACTTGGAAGAGGCCACGCTGTGAACTGAGGACGTCTGCCACCAGTACCAGGCCTGGAATAGCTCTGCAAAAGGCCAGGACACCCTGAGGCCTGCTGCCACTTGCCAGCTCCCTTAAGGTTCAGCCACTGATAAAGCCTCATGTGGTATGCAAGTTGGGTGAGGCAGGGTCTCAGAGAGTTACTAGAATGGGAAGAGTTATGGTCCCCAGTTTAATGTAGATTCTGTTCTGGTGCCAGTGCTGAGCCTGGAGCTACTCAGCAAGTCTCAGAGCACACCCAGGTCAGTCGCCCTCTGCCTAGGACCCAGGGACTCTGACAGTTTTCTAAGAAAAAGTGCAATATGGGTGCGGCTGGCTGCTCCAGGAGAAAGTGCCTCCAGCGTTGGGGGAGTTGGGTGGAGTGGGATCCCAGTGGAGCTCAACAGACCAATCAGATTCAGATTTGGCCATGTGGGGGCGGGCTCAACACAGGAAAGATGGCACCTGTCTGCTGGCTGCACAGGAGAAGGACCCCACACAGGGAAAATGGCGACTGTCCTGCAGCCACACACCTCAGTCTGCCCCGCATGATTCCGATGCTTCACAAGTCACTGACCCTCTGCCAGAGCGCACAGTGAGTGCCTGCGAGTGAGCGTGTCTGTGTGCGGGCCCATTAAAAGGACGTCTAAATTTCTTGCTGCCTTCCATCCCACCTGGATGGTAGGAATCCCCACTGTTTTTCACAGCCAAATGTTCTGGGAGCTCCTCCTCCTGGCACTAGTACTCTGGGCTAGGGAGTCTGGTGTGGGATTGGGGTTCCTGTCTCCTCTGGGGTAAACCTTTATGGCCGAGATATCCCTCCTGATTCGCAACCACCACACAGAGGTTTGGGGCCCATTCTGCATCTTCACCCCTCCTACCAGTCTCAACGTGGTTTCTTTATATCCTTATTTGTAAAACTTCTGTTCAGCTAGGCTTCAGATGGTTCTCCAGGTTGACTGTTTTATAATTTAATTATAATTTTAATGTGTTCATGGAAGGAAGCAGGCACAGTGTTTATCTACTCGGACATCTTGGATCTCTCTGGATGATTAAGTTTTAATATTAACTATTTTAAGGTTAATGTTATAACAAACTATTTTAATGAAAAAAAGATTAGTTTTTTGCTTTTGAAGATATGTTTCTCTTGATCTTTGAATTCTAAACTAGCACTTAAAAATAACAGAGTAGTTCTGGCTATCTTTTTCTTCTGTTTGCATCACATCTGCTCTCAGCTCTGAATTTAGTTTGCCAAGGTAATATTGTAGTCTTAATTTCTTCCGTTCTATGTGTATGCTTTAAAATTGAAATCTGAGTATCATTCCAAATATTTTTTCCGATGTATTATTAAATTAATCTACAAAAGTAGAATTCCCTGAAATATTGAATTTTAATTGCCTGACACTTCTGTTAAATGTGGATAATCCTAACTCATTAGGTGAAAAGTGATTCTCTGTGTTCTAGAGAAACCATTCCTTTTTGAGAACTATCCATAAAATCAGATTAAAATAAAAACTAGTAAGTTTGCAGCTAGTTAGGTCCCAAATGTATTATAAGATAACTATTTACAGTTTCAAACTGATATGCTGTGATAAATGCCTGTCTCAATGGTTCTGGTAATATCAACAAAAGTTATAAAACAGATCTCATTTTCAAATATCTAGAATTTAAAGTGGTGAGAAGAATGAGCATAGATATCAATTACATGAGTTTCTTCTATTGCTTGGGCATTTGAAAATTAGTTTTGCTACAATGCTTTTTTTCATTTAGTTTTTTGTGCGTTTTTTTGAGATAACTGTAGATTTGCATATAGTTCAAAAATCCTGTATACCCTTAAGTCGGTCCCCTGCAAATTAACATCTTGCATAACTATAGTATAATACCACAACCAGGAAGTTGCCATTGATAAAATCAACAAATCTTATACAGATTTTTCCAGTTTTACATGTACTCATATTTTCACATATGTTTTTAGTTCTTGCAGTTATATCACATATATAGGATCCATATGTCTACCACCATAGTCAAGATCTAGAATAGTTCCAGCACCAATGTTCACTTACATTGCATTGCTATAATCAGCCTCTCCTTTCTCCCCTGCTTTGTACCTCATCATTAAAATCTGGTGGTCACTAATTTGTTCTCCATTTCTATACATTTCACATTTCAGGAATGTAATATAAACAGAATCATACACTATGATAGGCTTTGAGGTTGACTTTTTCACTGACACAAATTCCTTAAGATTTATCCAGGTTGCGGCATCTATAGTTCTTTTATTCTGCTCGGTTTTTGGTTTTTATTAATAAAGCTGCTTGAACATTTGTTTACAGATTCTTTGTTTAAAAATGAGTTTGAAAGTCTCTGGAATAAATGCCCAACTGTGTAATTTCTATGTCATATGGGAACTGAATGTCTACTTTTATAAGAAACTGCCAAATTATTTTCTAGAGTGGATGTGCCATTTTACATTATGATCAAGCAATGTATGAGAGATCCAGTTTCTCTGCATTCTTGTCAGTATCAGGTGTTGTCATCATTTGTAATGTCAAAAATCCAGAAATATCAAAATTAAAACCATTATATCAGGAGGATAGAGTCACTTGGGAGAGGGAGAGGAGGCCGCCCAGCGTGGGACAAATGGGGAACCCAGCCAGGCTGGGCCCTAGATCTATACAATATGGTTTGCTATAAAACTCAAAATCTTCCAGCTGGGAAAAAAAACATTATATCAATAAAATGTTATGTAGTGAGAGTTTATTGTACACAAAAAAATACTTCACAAACTGGAACCTTCAAAATTTAAAGACAGAGTCTTGAAAGCACTGAGAATATATTCCTCGGGGAAATTCAAATCAAAATATCAATGAGACACCACTTTAAAGCCACAAGGATAGCTATAGTAAAAGCAGAAGTTAACAAGTGTTGGTTAAGATGTTCAATGGAGCCCTCAAACATTGCTGAGGGGAATGAAACATGGTTTGACCACTATGGAAAAAGAGTTTGGTGGTTTCTAAAAAAGTTAAACATAGAATTACCATATGAACCAGCAATACCACTTCTAGGTATCTACCCAAGAGAAAAGAAAAAAAAACCCTCATTCACACAAGTATTTGTACAGCCATGTGCTGCATAAGGACATTTCTGTCAACAATAAACCATATATACAATGGTGGTCCCATAAGATTGTAATAGAGTGGAAAAACTTGTAAGGCCTAGTGACTTCATAGTGATTGTAATTTCAGCACAACACATTCCTCACAAGTTTGTGGTGATGCTGGTGAAATGGGATTCCATATTCAGGGCATCTGATATCAGAACAAGGATTGCACCTAGATCCAGACAATCTTCATGGTGTCCTAAGTTTCCCAACCACACAACTATGTGTCAACTACAACATATACTCTGGCTATTCGTTCATTGCCAAAATTGGACCCAAATCTCTAATGGCCAAACCTCCATACGTTTTACTAAAGAACAACAACCCTGACCCAATTTTATGCGAAAACAAGATGGCATAACATTTAAAGCCTTAAAGGAGAGTTTAATAAACCCACCTGCCCTTGGGTATCCCAACTATCAGATTCATTTTGTCCTTTCTTTATGAAAGGGAAGGGAATGCCCTTAGGGTACTCACCCCAAAACATGAGGACCACCATCAATCCATAGCATATTATAGCCGGCAACTGGACCCTGTTTCATGGACATATCCCATTGGCTTAGAAGCATTGCTTCCACTACCCTTTTGGTTAACAGCATCAAGGACATTTTCGTATCATCCCCTTTAACCATCATCATTCCCCATGCAATCGAAGACCTCCTGAATCCTCATTACACAACATTTCTCACTCAGCAGCCTCACCTCCTCTGAAATCCCTTTGTTAGCTGTTCTCATGTAACTCTTACATTGTAATAATCTTAACCCTTTTACTCTTCTCCCCACTGTTATCAATGAAGCTCATCATGGCTCTTTAACTGATGGATTGCCTGCTGACCCCTAGTGATGATCTGCAGGAAATTCTTGTAACACCAACTTCCTGTGGTTCACTGAGTTTATTTAAAAGGTGACAATGACAAATATTGTGGTGGATATTGCGTATGAACACCCTTTGATGTAATTGAAGGAGCACCTTTGCCACCTACTACAGCCCAAAAAAGGCCAAATTATGCATGCTTACATGGCAGCAATTATAGTAATAATAGACATGCTTTTGAAGTAGCTCATGATTTTGGAATTTTGTGGAAGTAATGTGACTCCCTTTATTCCAGCACAAACTAAAATTTTAAATGGCCACTATGTTCAGAAAGCACTGGATGCTGTACTTTGACCTGCTGCTTTAGCTGTTAAGATCCCATGGCATTCTAAACTTGACTCTGGAAGCTAAGGGGACTCACCTTGCTGACACTGCCACACAGATGCTACCCTTAAAGGAACCAGCAGCACTCAAACCTCTGTCATGGTCCAAAGGGAAATTTCCCCAAAAGGTAACTTAGAAAAACTGGCTAGAGAAGCCCAACAATTGGCATCTGTGAAGGAAAAAAAAACAAGATTGGAAATCAAAAACTTGTTGGTCTGATAAAAAGAGAAAGCCCTGGTTCAAGTTAGATAACAACTCAGTCCTACTGGAGACTGTAAAATTCTCACTCCTAACTACTGTATATGCATTAAACCATTGGTCACTGACAAAATGGTAGTATTCATGTGTCAGTAACGGTGCGGAAATATTAATAAGGCTGAAAAAAATTTGTCTAATTTTTCCCACTTGTCCAAAGTACAACTCAGGGAAGCTTGTTTGTACTGCTCCTGGACACTTAAATTGCTTAGTGGAACATTTGAGTTTTGGCAAATGGATTCCATATAGCTTTCTCCATCTCATGGATATAAATATGCTTTAACCATGATCTGTATGTTTCATAACTGGAATGAAGCTTTCTCTTGCAGACAAGCTACTGCCTCTCTGTGACTAAAGTATTTTTTGGGGAAAAAAATATCCCTGCCTGAGGAATAGCTCTTGAACTCCATAGTGATCAGATAACCCATTTTAACAGTCAGGTGCTGCAAAAAGTCTGTGCTGTTTGACCAGTTTTACATCACTTTCACTGTGCTTACCACTCTCAATCCTCAGGTTTAGTCAAGCACACAAATGACATTTTTTTAAAGATTTTTATTGGGGAATTAGAGGATGGGAACAGCGCTGGGGAATTGGGGGAAGGGGAACAGACAAATTGCTATCCTTTTGTTCTTCAGTCTAGTTGTGGAGGAAGTTGCTTCACTGACCCAAGTTGGCACCATCATTGCGCTGTTCCCGGGCGAGGCAGATCAGTCACCGTCTTCTGGATGGCCGCTCATGGCGGCTGCTGGCCGCTCACGCTGGCTGCTGGCTACACATGGTAGCCCCATGGCAACCCACTGCAGCAGGGGCTGCAGCCTACACCGTCGCTGGTGACTCACGGCAGCCCAGCTCCAGGTTGAGCTGTTGTTCAGCATCTTAGCTGTGGAGGGCAGTGTCACTGGCCCTCATATGTGGGATCCGAACCAGGGCCCTCTGGCATCCCAAGCCAGCTCTTAACCAACGCGCAACTCGGCCGGCCCACAAATGGCATTATTAAGATGCAATTGGCAAAATTTGTAAGTACCAACCAAATACCTTGGCTAAAAGCATTGTTGTTGGTCTTTCTATATCTCACATCTACCCCTTTGGAACTCATAAACTCTTACCCTTTTAGATGGTCACAGGGTACCAAGCACTTGGCCCTACTTCTTATGATCCACAACTGATTAAAGGACATATATTTCAATATTGTAAAGGCCCAATTGCTTCTATCAAAATTAACCATGTTCTAGTAGAGCTCATATTGCACTCTAAGGAGACAAAAACCTTAATAAACACCGTTTGCTACTTGGAGAGTTTGTCTATTGGAAAATACACCTCCAGAAATACTCTCTTTAACCTATTTGGGAAAATCCTTATCAGGTACTGCCAAGCAACCCTTGTACAAGCAACTCCAGGGAATTAACTCCTGAATTTATGTGACACATATAAAGACCTCATGCTGACTGGTCCTATATATCATCTGGTGACCTGAAAGTAAATATTTCCCAAAATTGAGGCAGATAACTCCTGATGAGACAGCTTTCCCACGATATGTAGACAAGACCGGTTGGAGTGTTTAAAATTCACAGAAACCTCTCTTTCATCTAGACTATTAACTGACTCTGGATTGCTACCAATTTATAAGTTTCTGAATTTGCAACCTACAGGTTGTATTATTGATAAGACATTTTGTTCCAAACAGTTTATTTTGAGATAACAATACCGTTTAACTGTTTAATGTTTTATTCCTGCATTGTGTCTTCCCAAAGTGCTTGTTTAATTATTTCAGTTCTGAGTGTACATTTGTCATATTCACTATTGTAAGGTACAGGCTTTAATGGGAAATGCCTAACAGTCCTTTCTCCTACCCCTCCTTGTTACTCAGATGTGACCACAGTAGATTTCCAGTCTGATAATTTTCCTCCAACATGAGACACAATACCCAGGAAAGGTCTTTCCTGGCATCAAGGGACAAAAGGCTACTGAATCTCAACAAACTTGCCTCTTAATCAGCAATGCTTCTGGAGAAAGACATTGATCAAAGGGGAAAATGTGAACATTAATAAACAGAAACCACATTTAAATTGGAATTGGGAGGACTTATAGGGAGAGCTCTCATGCCTGACCATTCATCATCAATTACTCCAAACAGGAAAAGACATGTTTTCTTTTTTTCTTTCTTTTTTATTAAACTTTATTGGGGAACAGTGTGTTTCTTTCCAGGATCCATCAGCTCCAAGTCAAGTCGTTGTTTCAATCTAGTTGTGGAAGGTGCAGCTCACTGGCCCATGTGGGAATCGAACCGACAACGTTGGTGGTACAAGCACTGAGCTCTAACCAACTGAGCCAACCGGCCACCCCCTGGCAGCTCAGCTCCAAGTCAAGCCATTGTCTTTCAATCTAGTTTTGGAGGGTGCAGCTTACTGGCCCATGTGGGAATTGAACCAGCAACCCTGTTGTTAAGAGCCTGTGCTCTAACCACCGGAGCTAACCAGCTGCCCCAAGAGACATATTTTCAGTCTCCACAGGAAGATCTTTTTCTACTTTACCATTCCAGCAAGAAGGAGGAGGATCACCCAGCAACCACTAAGCCAGTGAAAGTTTGTTATAAGTCAGCCAATGAAAGGCCAGTACAATTCCACTTCCCAGTTTCCTCCATTGGATTCTGTTCACAATAGTCCCTCTGAACTTCCTCTTTCCTCTATAAAAACAAACAAACAAAAAAAAACAAACAAAAGAAAGCATTTTGATCCTTTGTTTTCTGGACTTGTGTATGGTTTGCTATTAGACCACATGCCCCAAAATGCAATTCTTTTTTGTTCCAGAATAAGCCCATTTTGCTAAAGGAATTCTGGCTGTTTATTTAAGGTCAACAAAATAAAAGGGAATTAACTTTGAGAGTGTTTAATTTGTTTAATTGATCATTAGTAAGGCTTCTCAACCGAATATCTTGTATAATTCATCCTTTTTACATTAGATGGACAACATGGTTTTGTAGCCATCTTAAGTT
This sequence comes from Hipposideros armiger, assembly GCF_001890085.2. Classification (NCBI taxonomy): domain Eukaryota; kingdom Metazoa; phylum Chordata; class Mammalia; order Chiroptera; family Hipposideridae; genus Hipposideros; species Hipposideros armiger. Next base: position 33,667 of record NW_017732958.1, on the reverse strand, counting down.
TTATATTTAAGTCATATTCCTGATGAATCACTAGATTAGAAATTTTAAAATTGAATTTTTGATATCTTCATTCTGTTTAGTTCCTAAAGAAAACTATTTTTTTGTATTTGAAACACATGGCAATACCTAATAGTACATGGTGCCAATTTTGGTTCTGATACATAGCAACAGAATCCTGTGACAGCATAAAGAATTGCTTGGCAACGGAGATAACACTTCAAGACTGATTTGTAGGAGCCAGTTATCCCTAAGTGTTACGTGACTTGGGATTTCCACATGGATTTTCCATTTTATTCAGATGATAAGGAATGGAGCAATTCCCTTCTTGCTTCCTTTGAAACCACCGAAGATGCAGTTTATGAAGGAGAAAGTTGTCAAGGTAAGAGTAGATTTACTGACTTGAGTCAACTGTAATTGAAATTTTTTTTTAAGGGAGGGAGTTGAAGGGGAATAAGAGGTTCAATTTCCAGTTATAAAATAAATAAGTCATGAGAATGTAATATACAGCATAGGGAATATGGTCAATAATATTGTAATAAAGTTATACAGTGTCAGATGGTTACTGGACTTACTATGGTGATCACTTCTTAGGTATATAAACATTGAGTAACTATGGTGTACCCCTGAAGCTAATATAATATTGTATGTTAACTCTTTTTAATAAAAATCTTTTTTAAAGAAAAGAAGAGTATATTTACTGTAAAAAGGGTTTAGGTCTACCAAAAATACTGCCTTTATGAATAAATCACAAGAGTTAAAGCTTCATTGTTTATGATTAGTAATCAATTTTGAATGTCATTATTTTTCTCTTCAATAAAGTAATCAAGGAATTTTTTCAATAGTATTTTTGTATGAATATTTGCAACAGAGTTTCCTTGATTATTATTTTAAGTCAGGTTTATTATGGTATAATTTACACACAGTGTACCATTATGTGTACAGTTTGTATGAGGGATGAAAATGCATATTGTCATGTAACCTCAATCACAATCCATATAGAAAACAGATACATAATCCCAAAGAGTTTCCTAGTATAACTTTGTAGTTAACCACACCATCCCACCAAAGCCCCTAGCCACCACTGATCTCCTTTTGGTGACTATAGTTGTGTCTTTTCATGAATGTCATATAAATAAATTCATATAGTATGCTCTCCTTAGTGTATGATTTATTTCACTTCATATAATACGTTTTAAATTTATACATGTTCTTTCATATATTAGAGGTTTGCTCCTTTGTAGTCCTAAGTAGTAACTCATTATATGAATGTACCACAATTTGGATATTCATTCAGCTGGGGCTATTGGTGAAAATGCTTCCACAGTGACTTTTCCACAGCGGTCTCAAGGTAACTGAACTTGTCACTTAACACCTGATATTCCCCAAAGTAATCAACTTGAGAGAACCATGTGAAGGCTAAATGGCCTATTATGACCCTGCCTTTGAAGGCAGTACCATACCTTCTGCTATACACTGTTGATCAAAGCAGTTGCAAACTTTCCAAGATTCAAGGAAAGGCAAATCAGATCCTACCAATTGATTGAAGGAGTTTCAAAGAAATGTAGGTGTATGTTAAGGAGGAAGGGGGTGGTAGATGTGGGTAAAGGGAATCAAATATATGGTGATGGAAGGAAAACTGACTCTGGGTGGTCAACTCACAATGTGATATATAGATGATGTATTACAGAATTGTACACCTGAAATCTATGTAACTTTGCTAACAATTGTCACCCCAATAAACTTTAATTAAAAAGAAGAATTACAAAAATAAATTCTGCATTTATTTATATATGAAATGTTAACGTTTTATATTTCATTTGTATGGGAGTTTTGTAAATTTCAAAAAGTGATTGACTTCACATACTTTATGATCATAAACTGTAGCACATACAAAGCAGCAGTACTAAAGACTGGTCCAGCAATAGTAGTGTCTGGGGAAAGAAATTTTTTTCTGCTGACCCCATATTTCCACCTTTTTGTAACATTTACTCTCCTCATTATTTCAATATGCTTCCTAAAAATATTAGAATGGTTCCATGTAAAGAGACAAGTAGCACAGATATTTAGTAAATATTTTTATGCTATAAGAAATACTGTATATTATAGGAATCATTTAATTGCAGTTCTGAAATTGTCATACTTTATTATTTTTGCATCTGTGAATGATTATTCACTGTTAGTATTTTAGCATTACCCTTGTGTACTGTCATTTTCTTTGTCTCTCAAAAAGAAGGAAGTTAAATATAGGTATTTTTCAATCTAAAATTTCAGATTAATTGTAAATTTTTTAATGGCTTTGTGAAATTAGAATCCCATTTCCAAATCCTCTTCAAGTGTATCAAATACCTACAGTGTGCAGGGAAACAAAGGTTACTATGAGGAATACTAGACTCCTATTAACAAAGTTTATGTTAGGGTCATTAGGTTATGAGGTAATATGTGAAAATTTACTTAATGTTAATAGCAACTAATATATAAAGGAAACTGATTACAACAGAAATTTGAATGAAAGAAAGGAAGAAAGCCAACCATATATTATTTGCTATTATCTGACAGAAATTATTTCTTCGTAAATGCAAAATTATCCTCAAAGATTCCAGCAAGTCTTAGTCTTTATTTGTGGAGACTACTTTTTTAAAACCTTAAGTAGTTTAATTTAAATAGAATTTCCTTTCTATATTTATATTTACTTGATTTTTTACTTGTGTTTTGTTTACAATAATGCAGATTGCCTGATATCCCCACAGAAATGTGGGCTAATTACTATTGAGAAAGAAATGAAAAACCCAATGATAGAGAAATTCAAACTGGTAAGGAAGTGGAGCCTAAACAAATACAAGGTTTGTATATTTTGAAATAATTCTTATAAGTTTTCTTCACTCTAAGTGGCTCTAGGAACTCATTTCTTATTCAAATTATTTTGTTAAGCTATGTGTACCTATAGGGAAGATTGATGTCATATAAACAGAAAAGCACAAATAAGGCATAAATATTTCATATTATTGTTGATATCCAAAAAGTCCTAGTAAAGAGAATCATTAACAAAACAGTTAATTTCAGATTTTTCAAACTATTGAAATGGAGATAATACAGATAATTGAGCAGATGTATTACCTTGGAAGACATTCAGTTTAGTTGGTGCCTTGGTAATATTTATCGTTCTCCTTTGGGTAATTTATAGAAATGGAAAGTGAGGAGAAGTATACCAGCTCCCCCAAATTTAAAGTTATCTGATATCTGTGCTTCTTTAAATAATTGAACAGTAACACCAAAGGCATTCCTGGTGTATAAGCAGGATGTGTTTTTAAAGTTGTTTGTTAGGGCCTCATAATAATGATTTTTTTCTTCTGCCTTTCCCAAAACATTATTTAATCCAAAATATGGCTGACATAGTTATGATTATTCAATCACCAAATCCACCAAAGTACTTTTGCATTTTGAGGGGGAAAGGTGGTAGAATAAGCAGAGGCACAGGCTGGAGCGACCAACTCTTTCTATTCATAAGCTAGTTGTGAGTCCAGCGTTTTGCAAGTCAGGAAATTGCATTTATATAAAAAGCAGGTCACTTTTATGTGACTTATTATGAAAAAATACAACAAAGGCAAGTATTTTGGTTAATACTTTTAAAACATGGATACAAATTAATGTCTTCATAACAAATAAACTGTACATTTACTACCATTTGTTAAATGGATGTTTAGCCTTTAATGAGAACTCTTCTGTATATTTACCTCATACTTGATTTATATATCTTTATTATTCACTCACTCAACACATATGAAACAGTTGTTATATGATATGCTGTTCTGGATATAGAGTTTAGAATATGGCAGTGAATGAAATGAAAGAAGATCTTTGTCTTTGTGCAGCTTATGTTCTTCTATTCACAGAGAAGCTCCACAGAAGCTTCCCAAGCTTTTCCATTGTTTATAAAGTATTTCTAAGGTTAATAATAATTAACTAACTTTATTTTTCAATTTTTTAATCACTATTGAACTAAAAGAAACAAATTAACTTTTTCACTTGCTACTATATGTAAGGGACCTATACAGGGTAAATTCTTCCCCATTTTTTCTACCTGGCAGAGAAGGTTGGACTTCCAAAGTGCACTAGTTTTGTTCTTATTGATTATCTGACTTTCTTCATAACAGGGATTTTTATCCTTAAAATCAGAACTTTAAAGTGCCATTCCTTTTTTTTTAAAGAAAATCACAGGTTTTTTAAGCATTGATAGATGTTGGAGAGATTTTTGGTTTTATAATTAAGCTATGATTAACTTAAGCTGACATTCAACTACAGAGACATATTTTTATGTTCCTTATACATGAATGTATTTTGAATGTATTATTTTTTCACGTGGCTTGGTTTCTGAAGAACATATATTTTCATCTGGATCTACAAAAGATTTTCAGGGGCTGCCAGTTAGCTCAGTTGGTTAGAGTGCAGGCTCATAACACCAAGGTTGCCGGTTCGATCCCCACATGAGCCATGGAGCTGCGCCCTCCACAACTAGATTGAAGACAACTACTTGACTTGGAGCTGATGGGTCCTGGAAAAACACACTGTTCCCAAATAAAGTTTTTTGTTTTAAACTTCAGCTTGGGACTACTTCTTCCTTGTTTTATAAACTTTTTTTTTAATTGGGGAATTGGAGGGATGGGAACAGTGCTGGGGAGTTGGAGGAAGGGGAACAGACAAGTTGCTGTTGTTTTGTTCTTCAGTCTAGTTGTGGAGGACGTTGCTGCACTGGCCCAAGTTGGCACCATCATTGCGCTCTTCCCGGGTGAGGCATAGTCGCCGGCTTCTGGATGGCCGCTCACTGCGGCTGCTGGCCGCTCACGCTGGCTGCTGGCTACACATGGTAGCCCATGGCAACCCACTGCCACAGGGGCTGCAGCCCACGCCGTCGCCAGCGACTCACGGCAGCCCAGGTCCATGTTGAGCTGCTGTTCATCATCTTAGCTGTAGAGGGCAGTGTCACTGGCCCTCATATGTGGGATCTGAACCGGGGTCCTCTGTCATCCCAAGCCAGCTCTTAACCATCGTGCTACTCGGCCAGCCCTATAAACCATTAATGGATAGGATTATGCATGAGTTGTTCTACTAATACTACTGATTTAATTATTTTTAATGAGAAAACAAATGTGCTTCTATTTTTATTTCCCAAATAGCTCTGTTTCTCTGGGATTATTTTATTCTTTTAAGCTATTAAGTTTTCCCCACATTTTTAGTGCATGCTGTTCAAAACACCTCTTTTATGATTCAATTTGGCCATCCCAAATGTAGTCTAGTGCAGTAAATGCTGAGTTTGATTGCTTGCTGCCTAGGGAAAAATTAAAAACATATATTAAGAAGCCATCTAAAGGCTTCATATGTTTATGGTTATTCCATACTCTCATTATGTTAATTTCTCTAAGCAACTAAATATTACTTTATTGTTTTAGGAAAGTATAAATAAACAGATATAGTGGGGGGAGGTTACATTTATTAAACCAATCTCTTGTATGGGAAGAAGTCTTGAAGAAAATAGTCACTATAAAATGTGATCTTTTGAAGAAAAAAATGACTTTTGGGGGAATCTGGGTTGTTTTCATTGAAATTTTTAACCTCCTGCTTTATTTTATTGTTATTCTTATGTTGATAATCTGCAGAAAAAAAAGATTCATTTAGCCAGCTTTAGTAACATTACCCCTCCCCCATATTTTAGGTTTTAGAAGCTCAACTCAAACTAGGTTGAGTAATAATACATAGTTTTGTTGGGAAGATAGTTGGGTAGTTAATAAATCAAAGTAAGAGCTCCAGGAATCCAAGCAGTTCTGATGACTTCATAGACAAGAACTAGGGGCTCTAGCCAAAAGGCTTCCATTATCTGTCTTATCTATAGTTGGCCTTATCCTCTTTGATTGCAGTCAGGCATTCTTCATGGAAACATCTCCATAGGCAACAGAAGAAAGAGACACCCTTTCCCCAAGCTTCTGTATACTAAAATCCCACAGAGACTCAATAATATAATCTTTTTTCTATTCTCTCTTCTGACTTTGATCGTGTCAATATCACAGATCAGTCCCTGTACTCAGGAGATAGGAAACTGTTCTGCCAGCCCTGTACCCCTTAGCTACTTTTATGAACTAGATGGGATACTGTGACTGATAACCTTCAAGAATTATATACTTGGAATGGAGGGTAGAGTAGTTGGTGCCCTGAAGTAAGATTCCTTCTGTACTTATTAGAGATGCTGAATTACCAATAAAGAACTGTATCTATTCTTGGGTGTTTTATTGTAAGGGTATGTATCTGTTGATAAAAGACACAAACTCTCATAGAAATGCAAAAACAAAACCATAATGATTAAGTCCTTGTTAAGTCTTGCTGAAGTGGTGGCTCCATTTCCAAGACAACTCAAAGTTGTCAGATTAGGGGGGTATTTTTTCCTAGTGTTCTACAATTATCCCAACCCAATTAACAGCAATTAGCTTCATTTTGTATTATCTTGTTTCACCCAAGATTTTCCCAAAGGGTGTCTTTCTGACTACTAGTTGGAAATAAATTTTAGTGATAAAAACATAATAAATCTGGGAAGTCCAAACTCTGCATCTCCTCTTTGACACTCACAATAAATATTTAGTAGAAAGGAAAGGCTCTAAGACATATTGCTGTAAAAGATCCAGTTTAATTCTTTAAGTCGTTGTTTTCCATTCTGCAAATCACTGTTATAAATCTATTATTGTCCCATGAGAACAAGATTTTTCCTCAGTTGCATGACCTCTATAAATAATGTCTACTTCCTCTTAAACTCATGTATAACAAACATTGGGAGTGCTGGATGAGGGAATTACTTAGCTTCCTTTCTCATTGCTAACTGCTTCAACTGCTCAGGAATTTTTAGCTACAAATACTGAGAGAAATCACCAGCTAATAGACATTTTGATTATTTTCATTTTTGATTATTATTAATTCTGCTGAAAACATTAATGTACACAAGTTAGTATGGATATGTACTTTTTAAAATTTCTCTTGGGTAGATATCTAAGTGGGAATTGATAGGCCAAATAATAAATGTATTTTTCAGCATTTGAGAAAAAGCCAAAATATATTCTAAAGTAGCTGTAACATTTTGTATTCCTACTAACACTGTATAAGAGTTTCTGTTTCTCCACATACTTGCCAATATTTGTTGATGTGTTCCTTTTTTTTAATCACTATTATAGAAGGTTTTATTTTTTTTTATTATTATTATTATTTTTTATAGCTGAGCCATCCTGCCACCTGTTGGCAGCTCAGCGGCTGCTCAGCTCGGGCTGACTCGAACCGCTGTTGCTCAGAGCTCAAACTCTTGAGCGAGCTCTTAACCAACTGAGCCACTCAGCCGGCCCTAGAAGGTTTGAAATGATATCTCATCATAGTTTAATTTGAGTTTCCTTAATGACTAATAATGTTGAGCATGTTTTCATGTGCACATTAGCTATACTTACATCTTTTTGAGAAATATCTATTCAGATTATTTGCCCAGCTGTTTGTTTATCATGGAGGTGGAAGAGTTCTTCGTATATTCCGGGTACGAGTCCTTTATCAGATAGGTGTTTTGGAAATATTTTTTTCCAGTCTGCTGCATTAATTTGTTTCTGAAAATGTGGTTTATTCTTATGGCAGTTTTAGGTTCATGGCAAAATTGAGCATAAAGTAAAAAGACATTTTTCATATGCCCCCTACCCCCATTTTCTTTCTTTTTTTTTTACATTCAATGTTATTTTATGTTAGTTTCAGATGTACAGCACAGTGGTTAGACATTTATATAATTTATGAAGTGAACCCCCAATTAGTCTACTACCCACCTGGCACTATACATAGTTATTACAATATTATTGACTACATTCCTTATGCTGTAATTTACATCCATGACTGTTTTGTAACTACCAATTTGTATTTCTTAATCCCTTCACTGTTTTCCTCCAGTCTCCCCCAACTGACAACCATCAAAATGTATGTACATTGTTTTGTTAGACATAATGCTATTGCACACTTCATAGACTACAGTATACTGTAAACATAACTTTTATATGCATTGGGAAACCAAACAATTTGTGTGACTCACTTTATTGTAACATTTACTTTATTGCCATGGTCTGGAACCAAACCCACAATATCTCTGAGACGTGCATGTAGTTGAGCATGTGCCACACCCATTTTGATGTTGGTGATGTTATTTTCTTGTTCACTCAATGTGTAGGAGTCACTCAGCCAGTTACTGGATTTCTATCAGAGGTAATTTACCGGTGTGTAGCTAGTTATAGGTTCCATGTTTCCATGGGAAAAGGTGTGTTATAAAGGCTTGTATGTCACCATCTTGGATCAGCACCTTTCCGACAGCTTTAGAGTTCAGTCATCCATTACACTGGTCCTCATACTTGAGAGTGTTTTAGAATCACCAATTAGGATTTGGGAAAGCGCAGAATTTGAGTCCCACATCCCCAGTTTCTGATGTAGCTGCTTTCAATATTTGTTGAATTGATCCCCTCTCTGGTGTTCACAAAATTGGTCTTTTCCTTTAGTGCATATATATTACTTCTTATATGTGTATGAATACACATATATATAAATTTTCCATTCTTATCATTTATGTATTTTACATCTATAATATTAAGAACCCCTTATTATTTATACTCATCATAATGTAGTACACTGTGGTGTTACTTTAGGCGTAATTTTCCTTCAAGTGATCATTTCTTCTATTTTAAAGGAAATATTTATTTTATTATAACCTCATTTGGGTATTTCAATGTCAGTCTAAGTAATATGCAGCTTGTTATACAGCACATATGAGCTGACAAGCTTCTGCCTCTAGTAAAGTCCAGAGCCTGATATAATTAGTGGTTCTATGTGACTCAGTGTTTCTCAGGCTTTCGGAACTCTTTAGTACAATTTATGATTCTTTGTCGCCTGGGCAAACCCTCAGCTACAGATTCTGATTTGGTTGATGTAGGAGTGTATACTTTATCCAGCTCCCCCTTAGATACCTTCATTCTGGCTATGACTGATGTTTTCTTTTGTGAATTTCAGGAATACTTTCTCATTTCTACTTTGCAGTTCCTGTTTCTATTCTCTTGCAAATACATTCATAAGGTATTCTACTTAGACATATTTTGTTACAGAACTAATTGAGGATCAAAAATTATTTTGGTCCCAATAGGTCTGATAAGTTATATGCTTTGACCACTTTCTATATGGAAAGCTAAATATCTCCCATGGGACAGAGTAGTTTGCATGCTTCTTAATAACATACTCTTTGGCAAAAGTAAAAATATAATTCTCTCTCTCTCTCTCTCTCTCTCTCTCTCTCTCTCTCTCTCTCTCACACACGCACACTCACACACACACACACAATAGCTATCATAGCTATTTAAGGTAAAACTATAAGAATACTGAGGCATTTGAAAATAGAAAAGTGGAATTTTTATATTTTTACTATTCATATTTTAATAGTTTTATATTATTTTAAAATCAATGTCCACTATCCATATTGTCAAAGGCAGGTTGTTAACAGAGTACACTAAACTTAAAATAAGATATGTGAAAGACTACATTTTTCAGATAATACTTAGCTGGATAATTCTTCAAAATTTTTAAATATAATGTTTATATTAACATGGGTTGACACATGTGTATAAATATTTGTATTGAGTTCTGATTAACTTCTATGGTGCTTGACAACTTACACTGTGTTGTGCTTTATTAAATCAGAAATGCTAAGTTAAGATATTTAAACTAGGTTATTTGAAACAAACGAAAAAAAAACGATGTTTGTTATATGCTCCAGCTTTTGTACTTGTGGGTTGCTATGTTATATATTTTATGTTTTTAACTAAAAAATTACACTTTCGCACCTTTAGTGCACTCGACAACTTATGTCAGAGAAGCTGGGACATAGCTCAAGAACAGTCAACCTTGAACTAGATTACCAGATTGATGTATTAAAAGATAACAAGAAAAAGTATGAACATATTCTAAGACTGGCTCAGATGTTTTCCAGCCATCTCTCCCACATGGTGCACATCCAAAAAGAACTTGGAAATGCATTTGCTGACCTAAGCCTGAAGTCACTCGATCTGCATGTAAGATTATTTTATAATAGCTATAGGAATGGAGGGGAGGAAAGTGATAAATCGAAGTAACACTGAGGTAATATAGTTAATTGGTAATTTATTAAATTCTTACTAAAATGAGAACATGTGAGATTGTCCTTAAGAAGTGCCAACTGAATACTGGGAATGTGGGAATCCACGTATAGCCTCAAAATTAGTGTAAGTTGCATAGCTTCCCTCATGCTGTACATTAACTAAAGTCACTAATGCATAATAGTAATTTGAGAATACTTTCTTTGACTGTTTTATAGTGATACATTTTATATCTTCTCTATTGCTTTCTCTACTTAAGACTAGAAGTGTAGTTAACCCTCACCATTCAGGCTTTAATTTAAATTTTTTTATAATTAGTATGCTAACTAAAATTTTTTCATTGTGGTAAAATGTACAAAACACCTTTTTAATCACTTTAAAATTTACAATACAGGGCATTTAGTGTGTTCAAAAATATATGCAACTAGTACCAGGATCTGATTTTTTTAATATTTTCATCATCCAAAAGTGAAACCCCCTAACAATTAAGCAGTAAATTCCCATTTTTGTGTTTCTCAAGCCCCTGGACACCGAAACTGCTTTCTGTTTCTATGGATTTGTGCATTCTGAGTATTTCATAAATAGGAAAACATACTGTATGTGGGCCCTAGTACCTTGCTTCTATCATTTAGTATATTATCTTCAAGCTTTATTCATGTTGTAGCAGCTATCAATAATTCATTCCTATTTTGGCCCAAAATATTCCATTGTATGGATATATCACACATTTTTTTTCATTCATCAGATGATGGACATTTGGGTTTGTTCCACTTTTAACTATTGTAAATATTGCTACTATAAATATCCATATACACATTTTCTTTAAACATTCGTTTTCAATTCCTTGTGGTATTGTAAACAGGTAAGGGTGGAATGTCTGGGTCTTTATATGAATTCAATGTTTAAGTAATTGAAGAAAAATAAGACTGCTTTCCGTTGGCTGCACCATTTTACATTTCCCCCAGTATGTACAAGGGTTCCAATTTCTCCACGTCCTCACCAACACTTGTCATTTATTTATGTATTTTTCTTATAGCCATACTAGTGGACGTTCAGTGGTATCTCACTGTGCTTTGAAATTTTGTTTCCATGATGAATAATGACATTGAGCATCTTCTTATGTGCTTGCTGGCCATTTTTATATATCTTCCTCAGAAAAATGTCTATTTAGGACCTTCAATCAATTTTAATTAGATCGTCTATTTTGTTACTAAGTTGTAAATGTTTATATTTTGTTGATAATATAGCCTTGTCAGATACAGCAGGTTCTTGAACATCACTTTGTTATAACATTAATAAGTAAAAAGGAATAATAATTCCCAGCCCCAGCCACTGTCTGCATGCAGTTTGCACCTTCTCACCATGTCTGCATGGGTTTTGTCTGGGTAATTTGTTTTTTTTCTCCCACATCCCAAAGATGTGCACATTAGGTTAATTGGTGTGTCTAAATTGTCCTAGTAAGAATGAGTGTGGGTGTGAGTGTGTGCGTGTAGCCTGAGATGAAATGGAATAGTCTCCAGCCACCCTCAACCTTGAGCTAGAATAAGAGGATTGGATATGTATTACTATTTTTATTTTTTAAATTAAGTTTATTGGGGTGACAATGGTTAGTAAAGTTACATAGGTTTCAGGTATACAATTCTGTAATGCATCATCTATATATCACATTGTGTGTTCACCACCCAGAGTCAGTTCTCCTTCCATCGCCATATATTTTATGAGGAACCTCTATACTGGTGTTTTTTTTTTTTATAGTGGCTGCATCAATTTGTATTACCTGCTGGTAACACTGCACAAATGTCTCTTTTCCTCCACATCCTCTCCAAAACTTGTTGTCTCCTATATTTGTAATAATATACATTTTAACAGATATGAAGTGTTATCTTATGGTGGCTTTGCTTTGCCTTTCTGATCATTAGTAATATAAAACACCTTTTCATGTAGTTGTGGGCCATTTGTATGTCTTCATTAAAAAAATTCTATTCCATTTCTCTGCCCATTTTTTTTTAAAGATTTTTATTGGGGAATTTGGGGAAGGGGAACAGACAAGTTGCTGTCGTTTTGTTCTTCAGTCTAATTGTGGAGGACGTTGCTTCACTGGCCCAAGTTGGCACCATCATTGTGCTCTTCCCAGGTGAGGCAGATCAGTTGCCAGCTTCTGGACAGTCACTCACAGCAGCTGCTGGCTGCTCACGCTGGCTGCTGGCTACACACGGTAGCCCATGGCAACCCACCTGCCACCGCCGGTGACTCTCAGCAGCCCAGCTCCAGGTTGAGCTGTTGTTCAGCATCTTAGCTGTAAAGGGCAGTGTCACTGGCCCTCATATGTGGGATCTGAACCAGGGCCCTCTGACGTCCCAAGCCAGCTCTTAACCAATACACCACTTGGCCGGCACTCTCTGCCCATTTTTAATTAGATTGTTTGTTTTGCTATTAATATACATATATTCTTTACAATTTGGATATTAACCCTTTATCAGATACAAGAATTTCTAATATTTCTCCCATTATGTAGGTTCCCTCTTTATTTTATAATTTCTTTTGCTGTGCAGCTTTTTAATGTATTTCAACTTATTAATTATTGCTTCTGTTCTTTGTGCTTTTGTTGTCTTTTTTACAAAATCTTTGCCAAGACAAATATCAAGGAGCAATTCTTCTGTTTTCTTCTAAGATTTTTATGGTTTCAGGATTATAATTAAGCTTTAATTTATTTTGAGTTGATTTTTCTGTCTGGTGTGAGACAGGGGTCCAGTTGCATTCTTCTGCACGTGGTTATCCAGTTTTTCCAAGCCTATTTATTGAAGAGACTGTCCGTTCCCCATTGTAAATATTGGTTGACTGTATCCAAGGGTTTATGTCTGGATTTTTAAATTCTATTTCATTCGTCTGTGCATCTGTTTTTATATCAGTATTATACTGTTTTGAAATACTGAAGCTTTGCTTGCAACACATTTTTAAAACACCTAGTGTGGTGGTTCCAGATTTTTTATTTCATGGAATAGCTTTGGCTCTTCAGGATCATTTGTGGTTCCACAAGAACAGTAAGATTGTCTTCTTTTCCATTTCTATGAAAAATGGCATTGGAGGGCCGGCCGAGTGGCACGATGGTTAAGAGCTGGCTTGGGACGCCAGAGGGCCCCGGTTCGGATCCCACATATGAGGGCCAGTGACACTGCCCTCTACAGCTAAGATGCTGAACAACAGCTCGACCTGGAGCTGGGCTGCCGTGAGTCGCCGGCGACGGCATAGGCTGCAGCCCCTGTGGCAGTGGGTTGCCATGGGCTACCGTGTGTAGCCAGCAGCCAGCGTGAGCGGCCAGCAGCCGCAGTGAGCGGCCGTCCAGAAGCCGGCGACTGATGTGCCTCGCCCGGGAAGAGCGCAATGATGGTGCCAACTTGGGCCAGTGAAGCAACGTCCTCCACAACTAGACTGAAGAGCAAAATGACAGCAACTTGTCTGTTCCCCTTCCCCCAATTCCCCAGCGCTGTTCCCTTCCCCCCAATTCCCCATTAAAAATCTTTTAAAAAATGGCATTGGAATTTTGATAGGGATTATATAAAATCTATAGATTATGGGGACTATTTAATTTTAACAATATTGATTGTTCTGTTCTATGAACACAGGATATATTTTCACTTAATTAGTGTCTTCTCCAATTTCCTTCACCAGAAGCTTGTGGTTTTCAGTGTACAGACCTTTCACTTCCTCAGTGACATTTCTTCCTGAGTGTTGTATTGTTTTTGATGCTATTGTGAATAAGATTGCTTTCTTTATTTCTTTATCAGCTATTTTGTTGTTACTGTAAAAAAACCAGCTTATTTCTTTGAGTGAATTGTTTATCCTGAAACTACTGAATTTGTTAATAAATTCTATAGCCTCTTGAGAGCCTTTGAATTTTTCATGAACAACACATCATCTGCAAATAAATTTAGGTTTTGATTTTCTGTTTGGGTGCCTCTTGTTTTTCTTTCTTGCTGATCGCTCTGGCGAAGATTACCAGTAAAGTAGGTCCTTTATATCTGTGATGCCACTGTATTTGCACTTTTAGTTACCCACAATCAAATAGGGTCTGCATATATTAAATGGAAAATTCCAGAAATAGTTCATAAGTTTTAAATTGCATACCATTCTGGGTATTCTGATTAGATCTTGTGCTATCCTGCTCCATCTCACCTGGAATGTGAATCATCCCTTTGTCCAGCATATTCATGCTGTATACACTACCCGTCTATTATTTACTTAGTAGCTATCTAAGTTACCATTGTAGATTAACTACCATGAAATTGCAGTGCTTGTATTCATGTGACCCTTCTCTTACTTGATGATGACCCCAAAGTGCGAGAGTAGTGATGCTGACAATTCATATATGCCAAATGAAACCATAAAGTGTGTGTATATATGCAAAAAACTAGGGAGGGTAGCATTGCTGACCAGTGCTAGTGGTGTGCACACACTCGTCTGGGGGGCCTTGGTGCATTTGCCTATGTAGTAACAGGGGATGATTTTAGACATTCATGTAATGGTTGAGACCAGGACAGACAGCAAGTGCTAGTGCCAAGCATGGGCTCACTGGTAGCTGTCGGGACCATCCTGTCAGCATGTGGTTGTGTAATTTCCCCCTGGGTGTGTACACTGCAATGTGTATTAGGTATGATTCTAAGAGCTTTATATTTATTACACATGCAATGCTCACAACAAAGTCCTATTGTGAACCTCCTTTTACAGAAGTGGAAAGGAAGGACAGAGAAGTTGCACAGTTAACAAGTGATATAACTGGAACTTGAACCCAAACAATCTTGCATTAATGTTCCTGCATTTAACCATCATGATATACAAAGCTGCATTACCATTTGACTACTTAGGTTTAGAGTACTCCCCCTTTACCTCTCTTCTCCTCTGATAAATGAATTTCCATTTCAGAAAATCCTATAGGTGACATTTTTTTTAAGTAGGATTTTTATAGCAGTGAGAAACGTGGGCTTTGAAACCAGCTCTTCTTCTGAGCCAAAAATAATTTTTGTTTACCTGATTTTATCAACAGTGATTTAATTAGCTTTGATTTATTTCAGTTTTCAATTATTTAAAAAGTGTAACTGAAAAAATTTCACAATGGAAGGAGGACTGACTCCGGGTGGTGAACACACAATGTGATATACAGATGATGGATTACAGAACTGTACACCTGAAACCTATGTAACTTTACTAACTATTGTCACCCCAATAAACTTTAATTAATAAAAAAAATAGAAATATCACAAAATCTTAAAGTTAGATCTCCATATTAAGTGATTTCCAATTAGTGACACATTTAAGGCTTTTTCAGTCACATTTACTAATGCAATTATAAATAAGTGAATATATGTTCTTTATTATAGAAAGACTTTGGCCAAAATGTGGATACTCAGAGGCTGATGGCAAAAAATGGAGAAATTCTTTGTGTGGCCATTAATTCTTTCATTGAGAATGTCAACACTTTAGTGAACAAAACAATTGAAGATACTTTACTGACTGTGAAGCAGTATGAAAGTGCCAGGTAGGCATAAATTTTCACTCTGTGGTCTCCTTTTTGACATAAAATAATTACATGTTTTAGTTTGCAGACAACAGAAACTATCTAAGGCTGAAATATGCAAATAATTTATTGCTATTACCTTTGATAGCCCATGAAGTTAAAGAAGGTTGAAGAAAAAAGTTTGGAAAACAGGCAGCAATTAGAACCAATGTCATGTCATATTAAGACGATGCCAGATGCCACGAGCACTTAATTTTACTACCGCTATTGTAAATAATTTCGGAAGTAACTCCTGAATGTCTATATAAACCTTTGGAAATGTATAGTCCTGAGAGAGTGTCTAATAAGTTGAGCCGAGGTCACGTGCTCATTTCCTTCCCAAATGGGCATGGGGAGATCGAAAATCTCCCAACTCCAGTTCCCGTAGAGGGTACTAAGGTTCTTTATCTTATAGTTGGATGCTGGGTGACCTTCCACAATCTGATCTAAGCTAACTTTCAACCTGATTTCTCACTGCTTACAAATGTCACCCTTCCACAATATCCAAATTCATTATTTTAGTGACTCTTGCATATAAAAAGATCATTTTGCCTCCAGGTTTTTCTTCATGTTGTCAGCATCAATTCCCTCATCTTTTCTTTATCCAAATTATACTAAGCCTTCAACCCCCTTAGGGTTTTACCTTTAACATAATTACATTTCAATACAGGTTTATAAAATAATATTTTCAAGGAGTTTTAATGTAATTTGTTTTACTTATGTATGTGTATGTATTGTTTTTATGTGATATGTTTAAAACTATTATTTGACGTAAATGAAGCCCATAACATGCCATTTTATAGATGGAGAAAATGAGGTTCAAAGAAATTGCTACATGCCTCTAGAAAGCAGCACACTTAATATAAATAGCATTCCCAAAATTGTAACACCTGATCCTCTTGTTTGCCCCTCCTGATGTCTCATTCATTTATTACTCTGATTTCTGATGAATTATTTTTCCTCTGAATTCCTAAAATCCTTATTTTTAAAGTGCAGTTGTATAAGGGTAAAGTGCTACATTTAGGAGGCATAACTTGAGTTTCTAGCATTCTGCTCTAGATAATAATATGAGACGTGATCATGAAATTTCTAAATTTATCTAATCGTTTTGCAGTGCATATTATTTTACTTCCTAAACAAGTAAAAATCAAAGTTACTTGGAAAAGTTAATTCCTTATCTTTTCATATAAATTAGATGTTGATGTTCCATGCTGTCTTTATCAGCTACTTAACATTAATACTATATATACTACTAATTCATCATTTTTGGAAAAGGAAGTTTGTTCCAAGCAGTGGTTATCCAGTGAAAGAAAGGAGGGGTGGAACTGCATAGAGAAATTATGGAGAACTTGGGATTCTTGTTTTATTCTCCTCTAGGATGTGAATTCTTTTCAGTCAGTGCATCTAAAAATTAGAGGTAGAAATAAAACAAGAAACAGGAATGCCTACCCACAAATGAACCCATTCTATATCATTCTCAGAAATTGGTTTTCTGATCTCTGCTTATACATCTCCATGGACATTATCTTTCTTAAGGGTTTCCATATCTGTATTTTAATTTTTGGTTATTAAAAGTTCCACTTGACGGGCCGGCTGAGTGGCTCAGTTGGTTAAGAGCTCGCTCAAGAGTTTGAGCTCTGAGCAACAGCGGTTCGAGTCAGCCCGAGCTGAGCAGCCGTGAGCTGCCAACAGGTGGCAGGATGGCTCAGCTAAAAAAAAAAAAAAAAAAGTTCCACTTGAGTCTTTATCAAATCTGCTCCTCTTCTGACAAAATTGTTAGGCATTTGTTATAGATACCTTTCCTTTGGCTACGCTAATTATTTTAAACATTATTCTTTTCTAGATGTTCAGATTGATTTAATATTTATAAACTCTGAATACAAAAAACCCTTTGATTATTTTAAATGTACATTTCTAACTCTCTCCCACTCTATGACTTCCTACAATTGTGGGTGAGAAGGCCAGAGCATTCCAGATAAAGACTGTGTGTGAACCTATCTCCAATTCAGTCTTTTGAAATTGGCCATCTATTGTGAAATGTATTTTAGTTACACAGTGTGTAGTGAATATCTTTCTCTTCAGCCTTCCAGTACCCCGAGTGCTTTTTCAAACTACAGTAAAACTTGCTATATTTAACAAAAAACATTGTTAATTTATACCATTAAAATATATTACACTTAGATTTATCAAAATTTATAGCTGTCAGAGACTCAAGAGATCAACATTCTAATTTACAGAATAAAATAATGAGTTCAAGAGAGGTTCAATAATTTGTGAAATTTTGGTCACTTTTCAGAACCAAAATAGTATGTGGGGCTATCCAACTTTCTATTATTATTAAATTGACCTGAAATCTGAACTAAATTAACATAAAATATTTGTATCCATTTATGAGAAATAATTTCACATCTTATTATGATAAATCTGTTCACTTAAAGCACAATATGGTGTAAGTCCATCTCAATTCATATGATATAGATGTATGTGCAACTTGTAAACTAAATTATAGATCAAGTCATATGTTCTTCATAGCTGCTATGTGAGGGAAATTTACTTGAGTACTTAAAAATGTAGGTTGCCATCTCATCTCATAAATAATCATTTGTCACTTAAAGTGCAATTTATAATTTCATCCAATAACTTAATTTTAGATTTTATGACACTTTCTGTGCATCAACTAGCTGTAGAATTGACTTGATGCAAAAATGAAGATAACTCCAAGAGTGAAACACTGCTTACTGTGTGAGGAATATTTTTTTTTAATCCCAGATTGAAAATTTCTCAGTAGTTGTATTTTCTTCTTTCAAAGGCAGAACAAACTGATTTTTTGGGTGAAGCCGTCTGTTTGATCAGGATTTTTCAAAGTGCTAATAAAGGCAAATACCTGGAGGGCCTTTTAGTTCTTCCTGTTATGCATTGTGTATAACTAAAACTTCTGGTGCTCTGTACATAGAAAATATTTAAATAAAATCATCAACAGGTGAAGAAAAAGCATTGACAAAATACAAAATCAATTTATGATTAAAACTCTGAACAAAGTGGGAATAGAGAAAAGATAACTTAACATAATAAAGGCCATATGTGACATGCCCATATCTAGCATTATACTCAATGGTGAAAAGTTGAGAGCTTTTCCTCTAAGATCATGAATAAATAAAGGAGGCTCCTCTCATTACTTTTATTCAACATAGTATTGGAAGTCCTGGTCAGAGAAATTGGGGCACAAAAAGACATAAGACATCAAATTTGGGAAGGAAGGAGTAAAATTGTCACTATTTCCATATGGCATGATATTATACATAGAAAACCCTAACGTCTTCACAAAAAAAAAACATTAAAACTAACAAATTCAGTAAAGTTGCAGGATATAAAATCAATGTGCAAAAATCTAATACAGTTTTATGATTAATCACAAACTATCAGAAAGAGAAATTAAGAAAATAATTCCACTGAAAACTATGGACTCCACGATTATCTGGATTCTCTAATCAGGCTCACTTGATGGTCATAACTGGCTGCTCTATTCAGTAGTAGATGGGGCTACTCCCACCTGGGCATAGCAGGGGAACCCTCCATGCCTGGTACTATCTATGCTCTAGGGGCAATCGTCTCTTCCTGCTTAAGCATTGCTGTGTTACACAACTTTCAGTTGCTCTCACCAGCCCCTCTGACTGGATGGGACCAGGAGACACTCGCCCAAGCAGGTGGGTCTATGACTCAGCTCCTTGTCTGGGTGTGGACAAACCCGGCTCTAGGGCCAGAAAAAACTCTTCATTTGAGTACACAAATCAGGCAGATCTGCACTCCATCAAGTTCCCTGGTCAGAGTACACCACCAAGTTGTTTCTGCAGATGAGCAACGCTGCTGATTGGAATTACTATTTGGGCACTACAGGTATGAACTTGGACTGCCCAGATTCGTGTGCTGATTGCTGCAAGCCCTTCCTGTCTTCTTCATCACAGTCACATTCCTAGTCATGCGTTACAGCATGAACTTTGTAACATATTTCACTAAACTGGAGGTATCTTTGCTTCTTGTATTAACCATATGATGGTTTTCTGTAGTGTTTGAAACATATTTATAATGACATTTTTGAACTTTCTTTTCTCTTAAATCAAGATTTCTATGACATTTTCACATGTTCCAAGATAGAAGGATATACTTACTGGTTTTTGAGAGAGTATGCAGTGGCGGCAGTGGCAGAAGATACCTCTTTCAGCTGCTGGTAGAAAAATATGAGTGGAAGTTTCAGAGAGGAGATGATAATTCAGTTATAGCACATGTTACTGTCACAGTGTAAATGTAGATTTCATGAGAACTCATAGATTATACTTTATACCTCACTAAGCATGTGTGACATAGGTGATTCGTCTGACCCTCAATGTATCCTTAATGTGACTTCCTCTTGGCAGCTACTTTATCAATACCAGTTTGCTTGTCCACAGTTCACACCTGCTTCAGCTTCACTAAAATAAGCTATCCCACCACATTGGGATTGATCATATGACTGTATTACTATTAAGTTTTCAAATCCAGTTCTTAAAACTAGTTTTAAAATGTTCTAGTTTTCACTTGCCATTTAATACTGTGGTGTAGAGAGAGGTAGTTATGAAATAAAAAATAGCCATGTTAATAACTGTTATACTCACAGAAATAAATGACTTAAGGGATCCCTGGTATCCAATATGTATGAGTAAATCAGTGTGAATCTTCCCCCTTTGTACTAAATGTATTGTACTCTGTTTCTGTGATGCTCCACTTTTTTCTCTTTTAAGAATTGAATATGATGCATATCGCACTGATTTACAAGAACAGGATGATGGAAACTTGGGCCCATACAGTTTGACAAAGATTGAGCAGTCAAAGCTTCTTTTCCAGACATATAAGGAAAAATACGAGCAAATGCGCAATGATGTTGCTATCAAACTCAAGTTTCTGGAAGAAAACAAGGTAAATTCATTTTTTAACTTCTGAAATCTTTATGGAAAATTTAAAAGGGATCACCATGACAAAGGAGACTACATAGAAAGATTTGATGGTTCTGTTATTGTTTTTTATGAGACTTACGGTAAAGAATTCCAATCACAATTCATGATGAGTTTTTAAAAGTACACGAAGTATACTTTCTTTTCTGTCCAAAAAGATATCACCAACTCCATTTTCCACACTTTTATATTTGACAATTGCAAAAAACTCTTATATTTAAATGTGGACTTGGTAGGAATTATTTTTAAAATTTGATGATGCCAAACTGTATTCTAAATAAAGTTTCAAAATCTTGATTCTTATGTAATGGATCAATGCAGATTCGGGAAAAAGAAAAACATTCTTCCCCGTTACTGCTAAATGAAGAATGGCAAGTTGTCTAATTTGCAAGGATGCAGTCACATACCTATAAGACATATGTTCAGAAATCAACTGTCAACATGGTTTTGATGTTCCATAAACATTTCTTAAGAATAAGAAAAGTGATAGACTCTGATAGAACTTCTGTAGGTTTTGCCTGGAGATGGCTTGATGTCCAGCTCCTGGTTACTGTATAGGTAGAAGATATTTCTGTCATTTCATGCATTCTGCGTTTCGTGTGAAGACTGCAGTCATGCAAATGAGAGGGCTAAGAGTGAGTGATGTGCAAGTTGGAGAGCATAGTCCCTATGGGGCTACCATCTTAAAAATCATTGCACATGAATAGTCCCTCTTCAGTGCCCATCACACTTTTGAATTCATCATATGCCTTCAGCCACAGCTTCTGCCAGCAAATATTTTTAAATTTTTTCTGCAGTATACCCAAAGGCAGCAATGTTTATAACATCCTTCATCACATGAAATTTCTTCCTTAAGTTCCCAAGAAATTGTCTGCTGATACCCTGTTTTCTCTTCCATTTCATTAAAGCCTCTGCTCACTGCCATAATATCTGCACTTTCCCCATCAGAATGATACATTTCCTTGGAACGTCATAGTACCTCCAGCATGATCACTTGTACATCTTTGTCAACAATTAAGGTTTAAAACTCTTTAGGGGAAAAAAAGTAACAATGATGGAAAGGAAGCCCTCAGAAAAGCAGTAAGACAGATTTCCCAGAGACGTTCAATTTGAGGAAATAAATTATAGTGTAGCCTGGTAGTACTCAACGACTCAGTGCAAAGATAGAAAAGTATTTGTTCTACTCTGCTGGATGACAGGCCATGAGAAAAATATTTATCGTTTGCTATGTTCAGCACTAAGAAGGACACAAAACATATCAATATATAAAATATATTGTATATATAAAATACTTTGAATATCTGCACAATAATAAATCAAATACTAAAACAACTTTGCCAACATTATATGGTCTGCTGTCTATAATCTGAAGTGCAAAAAAGAAAGCCACCTAATTCAGAGGCTAAATTTGTTTACAGATTGAGAAATTACTGAAGGAATACAAAAATATTTTAAGCAGCAACAATGGTTCTGTCTAGCATCCATTATTAATGGGTAATCTTTTTCTTTCTATGTGACAGAAAATATTTTATCCTGGAAAGAATCTCTAGCTATTGGTATATTCCATGGTTTAGAGGAAGAAAGGAAGTGTTAAGCACAAAAACTAGTAACAAAACTTTTACAGCAGGATAAAATGATTAAGATACAGAACTAGGGTAATTGCAGTGGCAATAAAAGGACAGATGTAGATGGTGATTTATTTCCTGCCTCGATAACTGGGAAAAAAATGGTACCATTGACAGGGACTGGGAAATCAAAATAGGACTCTGGTTTAGCTTTCGTAGGAGTGGCACTTGAGATGCATGGAAAAGGGACAAAAGATAGTTCTACTAGACCTGTATAGAGTTTGAGATAATAACAAGAGGGCCAGCCGAGTGGCTCAGATGGTTAAGAGCTCACTCAAGAGTTAGAGCTCTGAGCAAAAGGGTCGCTGGTTCAATTCCCGGCCCAAGCTGAGCTGCTGCTGAACTGCCAACAGTTGGCAGGATGGCTCAGCTGAAAAAAAAGTAATTGGAGAAAATAACAAGATATTCAAGAGGAAACAACTAGTAAGAAGTTAAAAATATGAGTTTAAAGTTTGGGCAAATGGTCAGTGTTTTAACTACTTGTTATTGCATAGTTTATATTTGTTTAATTGATGTTATTGAACAACTTTTACCCTTTATATTTACTACCTTTAAAAATGAGGGGATGGAACTATGTACTTTAGGTGATAATGATGTGTCAATGTAGGTTCATCTATTGTAACAATTGTACCGCTCTGCTGGCGGACGTTGATAACGGGGAGGCTATGCATGTGTGGGGACAATGGGGGTATATGGGAAGTCTCTGTAACTTCTGCTCAATATTACTGTGAACCTAAAATTGCTTAAAATAAAATCTAATAAACACTAAAAATAATAAAAACAAATGAGGAAATAGGAAAGAAGCACAACCTTTAGCCTAAAACCTGACTGTCATCCTGTTTGCTTTCTTCACAATTTGTATTGCACTAACTCGAAGCCAACTTTTTCTTGTTTTCTTAAATTTGAGCTGAAACAAAAACAAAACTGGTTTAATTTTGTCAGATAATCACGAGTGAATTATTTAACTACTTGTTTTTTAAGCTACATACAAAAGGAAATTTCAACAAAAACATTATACACTTCCTACTTACTTAATCATAGCATACTTAATATTTTTAAAACCTAAAGTCTTCTGAACATCAGTGACTGTGCTTTTGCACAGTTGGTTAATGTCCTTAAGGCTACCACAGGAAATGGAGCTGTTTTTCTGTTACCTTGTTAAATCATATCTCTTGTTATGAAAGAATTTTAAAGCAATTGAAAATGAGTATCATATTAGCTTTAAGTAAATTAAATTTCTGAGAAATACTCGCTGCCACTTGTTTGATAGTTTACAAACTACATACAGAGTAATCCTGCATCTACAATGATTCAGCCCACTGGATTTTATATATAACTTGGTCTTAATAATGTCCTAACTTTTATAGCACAGATGGTACAGTTATTTATTCATATAACTTTACATCTTCCACATTATCTTGTACACAGTTGGTTTGATAGGAAAATTTGATGATCTTTTTAAACTAATGCATTGATTAATTATTTGATTTCAAAATTAATTTATTTCAAAATTGTTAGCACTATATTTAACTTTTTTAACTGATTCAAATTTATTTTTTCACTGTAAATAGGGTGGGGAATAAAAACATCATCATAGACTCAGTAATCCTTCAAACAGATTACAATTTACATATGTGAAATACTCTATAATCATCAAACTTAGCTTTTGGAGAGTTAAAGTACATAGTAAATTATCTTAAATTCCATTGTCCATTGTAATGCTACTTTTTCACTTTTCTGTATCTTGTGGACAGGTTAAAGTACTGCGTAATCAGCTAGCTCTTTTTCATGATGCTATTTCTGCTTACTCTACTGGGAATCAAAGCCAGCTGGAAGAGACACTGGCACAGTTCCACATCAAATGAAAACTCCTGGAGAAAAATCCATATCTTGGTTTGAAGAACACCAATTACAGCAGAAAAAAATAAAACTATTGTTTTACCGAACAAGTTTAAGGTTATTGAAGCAGATTTGGGGGAATGAGAGACAGCATTGCGAATTTTGGACAAACATCTCATTATTTTTAGTTTATTAAATCAACACAAGTTCATTTTCTTACAGTTCTGAGGGACTAGAGTCTGTTATGGCTTATCCATATTCTCTACTCAGTATCTCACACTAAATATGCCAGCTTCTTATCTGGGCCTTGGAGTCTGTTTCCAAGCTCATTCAGATTGTTGGCACAATGCAGTTTATTTTGATTGTAGGACTGAGGGAACCAGCGCCTTGTGGGCTATTAGCCAGGGGCCTCTCTCAACTTTCTTCTCACATGAGTCCTTCCATCTTCACACCAGCAAAGATGTGTTGAGTCCTCCTCACACTCTAATGCTCCATGACTTCCCTCATCTTTTAAAGGGCTCGTGTAAACAGATCCACAAGGATAATCTGTCCACCTGAAGCTCAACTGATTTGGAACTTTAATGACATCTGCAAACTCTCTTCACAGCAGTACCTCCATTAGTGTTTGGTTGAATAACTGGGAGACAGGAATCTTAGGTGGGCCACCAAAGATGGTGGAGGGGTGGTCAAAAGCTGGACACTCTTCGTGACATCTCTCAAAGGTTCCTCAGTGCTCCAGAGCTCCCTGCGGATTTGGTTGAGGCTCTGGATATGACTGCATCAGAGCTGTGATGTATTTCTTACCAACCATGCATCTTTCATTTACCCATAGGTGTTCATCCCAAAAGTGCATCCACAGTATTTTCTTGCACACAAATCTCCATCTCAGGGTCTGCATTCCAGGGAAGCTGCTCTGCAACAGTTGGTATTGGTTATGAGTTCAGACTATTATCTCCAATTATTAGATGCCATCACAGGGTTTCTTTATCCTTTCTCTCTCTCCATATTTGTAACTCCCTTCTCTGACAGTGGGGAATCTGGCTCCTATTATTCACGATATATTCATTTATTTGCTCTGTACTACAATACATATCAAGTAATTCAGATTTGCCAAGCATGACTCTGTGAAAAAGAAACCCACAAAATTAAGTTCCATAATTTATTTAAAGTTCTTAATTCTTCACTCTGGGGGCATATAGTCCAAATAATGTACTCCAATGATTTGGGGTTATTCTCCACCCCTCCAAATTCTGTTGTAGTTATGCTATTGTTTACTATTATTTTAAATATGGTAGTTTATTGTGTCTGTTTTTATTTCATTTTAGAGCAGCGGTTCTCAACCTTCCTAATGCCGCAACCCCTTAATACAGTTCCTCATGTTGTGGTGACACCCAACCATAAAATTAGTTTTATTGCTACTCTATAACTGTGATTTTGCTACTGTTATGAATCATAATGTAAATATCTTTTTGTTTTCCGATGGTCTTAGGCGACCCCTGTGAAAGGGTCGTTCAACCCCCAAAGGGGTCGTGACCCACAGGTTGATAACCACTGTTTTAGAGTGTTTCTGCCATCCTTTTTGCTTTTATTTTTGTATTTATTTTTAATATAAAGGATTTAAAAAATAATGTGCTACAATATGACAAAATTCTGTAAAAATTATACTGAGACCCTCCCTTCTTTCTATACTTTTCATTTCATTCCTACAAAAACCATGCAGGCAATCAGTCACATAGGTTTCTGCCTTATCGTCTCTGAGTTTTTGTACAAATGAACAGATACGCATATATTTGCCTATTTCCTCCTCTTTTATATTCCTCTTTCATATGTTCTTTTTCACTGGTCATTTTCCCCTTAACAATCCATCCTGGAAATCACTGTTTTATCTCACAGAGAATTAGCATCTTGGATTTCTCTGGATAGATACCCAAGAGTGGAATTGCTGGGCCATACGGTAGTTCCATTTTCAGTTTTTTGAGATAACTCCATACTGATTTCCATAATGGCTGCACCAATCTGTAGTCCCACCAACAGTGCATCAGGGTTCCCTTTTCTCCACGGCCTCGCCAGCACTTGTTTGTTGATTTGTTGATGATAGCCATTCTGACCGATGTGAAGTGGTATCTCATTGTGGTTTTTATTTGCATTTCTCTAATGATTAGTGAGGTTGGACATTTTTTTCATATGCCTGTTGGCCATCTGTATGTCCTCTTTAGAGAAATGCCTCTTCATATCCTCTGCCCATTTTTTTTTAGCTAAGCCATCCTGCCACCTGTTGGCAGTTCAGCGGCTGCTCAGCTGGGGCCAGGACTCGACCCGCTGTTGCTCAGAGCTCAAACTCTTGAGCAAGCTCTTAACCAACTGAGCCACTCAGCCGACCCTCCTCTGCCCATTTTTTAATTGGATTGTTTGGTTTTTTTGGTGTTGAGTTGAATGAGTATTTTATAAATTTTGGATATTAACCCCTTATCAGATATATCTTTGGCAAATATCTTCTCCCATTCAGTAGGCTGCCTTATTGTTTTATTGATGATTTCCTTTGCTGTGAAAATCCTTTTAAATTTGATGTAATCCCATGTTTATTTTTTTCTTTTATTTCCCTTGCCCGAGGGGATATCTCAGTAAAAATATTACTCAAAGTAATGTCTGCAAATTTACTCCCTATGTTTTCTTCTAGGAGTTTTATGGTTTCAGGTCTTACATTTAAGTCTTTAATCCATTTTGAATTTGTTTTCATATATGGTGTAGTAGGTGGCCATTTTCATTTTTTTGGACGTGTCAGTCCAATTTTCCCCACACCATTTATTAAATAGACTATCTTTACCCCAATGTAAATTCTTGCTTCCAATGTCATAGATTAAATGACCATATATGGATGGGTTTATTTCTGGGCTCTCTATTCTGTTCCATTGGTCTATGTGTCTGTTTTTATGCCAGTACCATACTGTTTTGATTACTGTCGCCTTGTAGTATGATTTGATGTTGGGTAGCATGATACCTCCCGCTTTGCTCTTATTTCTCAAGATTGCTGTGGCTATTCGGGGACTTTTATGGCTCCATATAAATTTTAGGAGTATATGCTCTATTTCTGAGAAAAATGTTCTTGGTAGTTAGATAAGAATTGCATTGAATTTATATATTGCCTTAGGTAGTATTGACATTTTAACTATATTAATTCTTCCTATCCATGAATATGGTATGTATTTCCATTTATTTGTATCTTCTTTGATTT
>NW_017732958.1:3720-5634 GCF_001890085.2 Hipposideros armiger | reverse complement strand
CAGGAATGAATCCCACTTGATCGTGGTGTATGATCTTTTTAATGTGACACTAAATTTGGTTTGCTAGTATATTGTTGAGGATTTTTGCATCTATGTTCATTAGGGAATATCAGCCTGTAGTTTTCTTTTTTGTAATATCTTTGTCTGATTTTGGGATCAGAGTAATAGTGGCCTCATAAAATGTGCTTGGGAGCCTTCCCTCCTTCTGTATTTTTTGGAATATTTTGAGGAGAATAGGTATTCATTCTTTTTGGAATGTTTTATAAAATTCACCTGTGAAGCCATCTTGTCCAGGACTTTTGTTTGTTGGAAGCTTGTTGATTACGGATTCAATTTCTTTGGTAGTAATCAGTCTGTTCAGAGTTTCTGTTTCTTCTTGGTTCATACTTGGTAGATTGTATGCTTCTAGAAGTTTATCCATTTCTTCCAGATTGTTAAATTTGTTGGCATATAGTTGCTCGTAGTATTTTCTTACAATTTTCTGTATTTCTGTGGCATCTGTTGTCACTTCTCCTCTTTCATTTCTGATTTTAATAATTTGGGTCATCTCTCCCTTTTTCTTGGTGAGTCTGGCTAAGGGTTTGTTGATTTTGTTTACCCTTTCAAAAAAAACAGCTCTAGGTTTTATTGATCTTTTGTATTGTTTTTTTGTTTGTTTGTTTTTGGTCTCTATTTCATTTATTTCTGCTCTGGTCTTTATTATTTTATTTCTTGTACTCCCTTTGGGCTTGTTTTGCTGTTCTTTCTCCAGTTCCCTTAGGTGTAAATATAGTCTGTTGATATGAGATTGTTCTTGTTTCTTTAGAAAAGCCTGCATTGTTATGAATTTTCTCTTAAGACTGCTTTTCTGCATCCTGTAGATTTTGAGTTGTTGTTTTTCATTGTCGTTTGTCTTGAGATAGCTTTTGATTTCTTCCTTGATCTCAGTTTTGACCCACTCGGTATTTAGTAGCATGTTATTCAGCCTCCATTTATTTGTGTGCTTTCCAGGTTTCTTTTTATAATTGATTTCTCGTTTTACAGCATTGTGGTCAGAGAAGATGCTTGATATGATTTCAATCTTCTTAAATTTATTGTGACTGGTTTTGTATTCTAACATGTGGTCTATCTTGGAAAATGTTCCATGTGCATTTGAGAAGAATGTATATTCTGTTGCTTTAGGGTGAAATGCTCTAAAAATGTCAATTAAATCCAGCTGGTCTAAAGTGTCATTTAAGGCCACTGTTTCCGCATTGATTTGCTGTCTGGAGGATCTGTCCATTGGTGACAACAGGGTGTTGAAGTCTCCTACTATGATAGTGTTACTGTTGATCTCTGTCTCTATGTTTGTCAAAATCTGTTTTATATATTTAGGAGCACCTATGGTGGGTGCATAGATGTTTACTAGGGTTATGTCCTCTTGTTGAATCGAACCTTTTATTGTCAAGTAGTGCCCTTTGTCTTTTATTGTAGCCTTCATTTTAAAGTCTATTTTGTCTGAAATAAGTATTGCTACTCCTGCTTTTTTCTCATTTCCATTTGCATGAAATGTCTTATTCCATCCTTTACTTTCAGTCTGTGTGTGTTTTGATCTGAGATGAGTCTCTTGTAAACAGAATATGCATGGGTCCTGTTTTCTTATCCACTCAGCCACTCTACATCTTTTGATTGGAGCATTTAATCCATTCACATTTAAAGTGATTATTAAGGGCTGGCCGAGTGGCACGATGGTTAAGAACTGGCTTGGGATGCCAGAGGGCCCTGGTTCGGATCCCACATAGGAGGGCCAGTGACACTGCCCTCCACAGCTGGGATGCTGAACGACAGCTCAACCTGGAGCTGGGCTGCCATGAGTCCCGGCGACGGCGTAGGCTGCAGCCCCTGTGGCAGTGGGTTCCCATGGGCTACCGTGTGTAGCCAGCAGCCAGCGTGAGC
>NW_017732958.1:0-2238 GCF_001890085.2 Hipposideros armiger | reverse complement strand
GGCAACCCACTGCAGCAGGGGCTGCAGCCTATGCCGTTGCCGGCGACTCACAGCAGCCCAGCTCCAGGTTGAGCTGTTGTTCAACATCTTAGCTGCAAAGGGCAGTGTCACTGGCCCACATATGTGGGATCCAAACCGGGGCTCTGTGGTGTCCCAAGCCAGCTCTTAACCAACGCGCCATTCAGCTGGCCCTCCTTAAACATTCTTATCATCAGTGTTCTAAACTCTGTCTCTGAAAGATTGGATACCTCTGTTTCATTTAGTTCCATTTCTAGAAGTTTCTTCTGATCTTTTACGTGGGACAGGTTTCTTTGTTTCTTCATTCTGGCTGTCACTCTGTGATTGCTTTGATGTATTAGATAGATTACCAGACTTGACATGGCCTCCTCTTCAAGTTCTTTGATTAGAGGTTCTGTTCATCTAGTTAGTGTTCAGGGAACTTCCGAGGTTGAATATCTTATAAATTATTTGTAATTTTGGTGTGATCCTGTGAGGCAGTCGGCACAGCTTCTATCTATTCTGCCATCTTACCAGAAGTCTTCCACCTTTTTTTTCATTTCCATTTTCATGAAATACCTTTGCATCCCTTTATTTTCAGTCTGCATGTGTCTTTTGATCTGAAGTGAGTCTCTTGTAGGCAGGATATCTAAAGGCCTTGTTTTCTTACCCATTCAGACACCTTATGTCTTTTGATTGGAGCATTTTATCCATTTCTATTTTTAAAAATGGATGCTAGATATGTACTTATTGACATTTTTATTTTTTTCTTAAATAAGACCATCTAAGATTCCTTGTAATACTGGTTTGGTGGTGATGAACTCCTTTAGCTTTCTCTTTTCTGGGAAGCCCTTTATCTGTCCTTTGATTCTACATGACAGCCTTGCTGGGTAGAGTAATCTTGGTTGCATGTCATTCCTTTACAACACTTCAAATATTTCCTGCCAATCCCTTCTGGCCTACAAAGTTTCTGTTGAGAAATCAGCTAACAATTTTTTGGAAGCTCCCTTGTATGTAATTAACTACTTTTCTCTTGCTGCTTTTAGGACTCTATGTTTGTCTTTAATCTTTGGCATTTTAACTATGAGATGTCTTGTTGGGGGCCTCTTGAGTTCATTTTGTTTGGGATTCTCTATGCTTCATGGGTTTCCGTGTCTATTTCCTTCACCAGGTTAGGGAAGTTTTCAATCATTAGTTCTTCAAATAGGTTCTCGATCCCTTGCTCTGTCTCTTCTCTTTCTGGTACCCCTATGATGTTAATGTTTGTACCCTTAATTTTGTTCCATGGGCCACTTATTTTGTTCTCCTTTTTTATAAAAGATTTTATTGGAGACTTGAAGGAGGGGAACAATGTTGGGGGATTGGGAAAGGGGACCGGCCAAGCTTTTGTTCTTCAATCTTTGTTGTGAAGGGTGCCAGTCACCATCTGGCTTCCCGTTGGCAGCTCGTGGCCTCTAAGCTCAAGGTGTTGTGTTCAATCTTAGTTGCGGGTGGGTGTAGCCACCATCCCATACGAGAGTCAAACCAGGAGCCTTGTTGTTAAGAGCGAATGCTCTATCTACTGAGCCATCTGGGCGGCAGCTCAGCTCAAGGTGCCAAGTTCAGACTTAGTTGTGGGAGGGCATAGCCCACCATCGAATAGGCAATCTCGTTGTTACACCAGCTGAGCCATCTTGCCACATGTAGGCAGCTCAGCAGCATCTCAGCTCAGGCAAAGCATCAATGGCCCATGTGGGAATCGAACCGGCGACCCTGTTGCTCAGAGCTCGTGCTCTTAAGCCAAATCTTAACCGATTGAGCCACTCGGCCGCCCCCTGTCCTCATTTTTAAAAATTCTTTTTTTGTTCGTTTTCTGTTCTGATTGGGTGTTTTCTGTTACCTTATCTTCTAAATAGCTGATTCAATCCTAGCTTCATTTAATATACTGTTGATTCCCTCTGATGTATTCCTCATTTCAGGAATTGTATTCTTCATTTCTGACTGGATCTGTTTTCATGTTTACTATCTCCATTTTTATATTTCCCATCTCTTTGTTGAAGTTCTCCCTGAGATCATGGAGCTTTTTTATAACCTGTGATTTAAATTCTGCATCTGGTAGATTGCTTGTCTCCATTCTGTTTAGTTCTTTTTCTGAACTTTGTTCTGTTCTTTTACTTGGGACATGTTTCTTTGTCTCCCCATTTTGGCTGCCTCTCTGTGTTTGTTTCTATGTATTAGGTAGGGCAGCTATGTCTCTCTATC
>NW_017732957.1:125051-127914 GCF_001890085.2 Hipposideros armiger | reverse complement strand
CCTGAATAGGCATTTCTCCAAATAGGACATACAGATGGCCAATAGACATATAAGATGTTCAACATCACTAAATCATCAGGGAAATGCAAATTAAAACCACAATGAGCTATAGAATAAATCAACAAACAACAAGTTTTAGAGAATATGCAAAGAAAACTAAACCCTTGTGAACTGTTGATGGGAATGCAAATTGGTGCAACCACTATGGAAAACACTATGGTAGTTCCTCAAAAACTTAAAATTAGAACTACCTTATATAACTCAGCAATTCCACACCTGGGTATTTATCCAAAGAAATCCAAAACACTAACTTGAAAGATATGTGCAATCATACATTCATTGTAGCAATAGTCAAGGCATGGAAGCAAACCAAATGCCCACCAAAAGGAGATTAAGTAAAGAAATTGTGGTACATACATACAATGGAATATTGCTCAGCCATAAAAAAGAATGAAATCTTACCATTTGTGACAATATGGGTGGAACTAAAGGGTATTATGCTAAGTGAAAGAAATCAGACTGAGAAAGACAAATACCATATCATCTTACTTACAAGTGGAATCTAAAGAACAAAATAAATGAACAAACAAAACAGAAAAAGATTCACAGATACAGAGAAATAACTGATGGTTTCCAGAGGGGAAGGGACTTGGGAAACTGAATGAAAAAGTTGAAGGGATTAAGAAATACAAATTGGTAGTTACCAAATAGTCATAAAAATATAACATACAGCATAGAGAATATAGTCAATAATGTTTCAAGAAGTATATATAATGCCAGGATGGTACTAGACTAATTAGGGAGGACACTGCATAAATTATATAAATACTTAAGCACTATACTGTATACCTGAAACTAATATAAAATAATATTGAATGTCAACTGTAACTGAAAAAAAATAAATGATTTTTAAAGCTCCAATGTGAAATCAGTGCATATTTCCAGTACTTTGTTTTATCATCCAGATAAAGAACTCTTATAGATTTATTTTATTGTTTATTAGGACATTATAATTTGGTGGTAACTTACATTTGGTTTCAGCTTAAAATTTTTATAATAATAAACCTGGAATCCTTCACATTTCTATTATTTGACATGGATAAATAGTGTGATAATGGGTATTTATTCAACCATTGATATTATACATAGGAGAGAATTTTTACAGAATTAAGCCAACACATTTGGGGCTACTATCCTTAGAAATGCTTTANTTGAACACATTGAACACAGCCAAATATTGTAATTGAAGAAATAATGACTGAAAACATTCCTAATCTGGTGAAGGAAATAGACATACAAGTCCAGGAAGCACAGAGTTCCAAACAAAATGAACCCACAAAAGAGGCCAACAAAAAGACACATCATAATTAAAATGCCAAAGCTAAAGACAAGGAAAGAATCCTAAAAGCAGCAAGGGAAAGGCAACTAGTTTCTTACAAGGGAGTTCCCATAAGACTGTCAGCTGATTTCTCAAAAGAAACTTTGCAGGCCAGAAAGGAGTGGCAAGAAATATTTATAGTGATGAAAAGCAACGAACTACAACCAAGACTACTCTACACAGCAACGTTAATATTTAAAATTAAAAGAGAGATAAAGAGCTTCCCAGACAAAAAAAAAGCTAAAGGAGTTTGTCATCACCAAACCAGTTTTACAAGAAATGTTAAAGAGATTTCTTAGAGAAGAAGGCATTGGGGGGTGGGAGATGGGAGAGTGGGGGTGGTGGAGAACATAAATATGAATAATAAAATGGCAATCACTATATATCTATCAATAATCACTTTAAATGTAAATGGATTAAATACTCTAATAAAAAAACATAGGGTAGCTGAATAGATAAGAAAACAAGACCCATACATATGTTGCCTACAAGAGACCCACCTCAGATTGAAATATACACATAGACTAGAAGTAAAAAGATGGAAAAAGATATTTCACACAAATGAAAATGAGGAAAAAAGCTGTAGTAGCAATACCTGTATCACACCAAATAGACTTTAAAATAAAGGCTATAATAAGAGATGAAGAGAAACATTACATAATGATAAAGGGATCAATCCAACAGGAGGATATAACCCTTGTAAATGTTTATAAACCCAACATAGGAGCACCTAAATAAATAAAGCAAGTATTGACTGATTAAAAGGAAGAGATTGGCAGGAATACAATCATGGTAGGGGACTTTAACACACCATTGAAACTAACAATCTTCCAGACAGAATATACATTCTTTTCAAGTGCACATAGAACATTTTCTAAGAAAAGCCATATGTTAGGCCACAAAACAAGTCTTAATAACTTTAAGAATATTAAAGTCCTCTTCTCTGACCACAATGGTATGAAACTAGAAATGAATTACAAGAAAAAAACTGAAAAACACATGACTACATGAAGGCTGAATAACATGCTACTAAATAATTAATGGGTCAAAAAGATCAAGGCAGAAATAAAAAAAATACCTTGAGAAAAATGAAAATGAAAACACAACAACCCAAAATCTATATGATATGGTGAAAACAGTTTTCAGAGAGGAATTCATAGCAATACAGGCCTACCTCAAGAAACAAGAAAAATCTCAAATAAACAACTTAATCTTACACCTAAAGGAGCTAGAAAAGAAACAGCAAAGACTTAAGTGGGGAAAAGCATGAAG
Organism: Hipposideros armiger; assembly: GCF_001890085.2. Lineage (NCBI taxonomy): Eukaryota > Metazoa > Chordata > Mammalia > Chiroptera > Hipposideridae > Hipposideros > Hipposideros armiger. Next base: position 125,264 of record NW_017732957.1, on the reverse strand, counting down.
TGTCCTCCTTAAGATCAGGAAGAAGACAAAAATGCCCACTTTTACCACTTTATTTAACATAATATCAGAAGACCTAGTGACAGCCATCAGATTAAAATAATAATAATATAGGCATTCACATTGGATAGGAAGATGTAAAACTGTCATTATTTGCAAATGAATGATACTACATATAGGAACCTTAAAGATTCCACAAAAGAAAAATATTAGAAC
>NW_017732957.1:115049-119946 GCF_001890085.2 Hipposideros armiger | reverse complement strand
AAATTGAGGATTTGGTTGAGTTTTGGAGATTTTACAACAAGTTGAAGATGGAAAAACAAACTGTGCATTTTTGCCATATTTTACTGTTTTACTTCCACAAGGGAAGAATGCATGTCAAGCTTGTGAAAAGTTGCATAAAGTTTATGGTGACAATGCGCTACAAGAATGTCAGTGACAACGAGGGTTCACGAAATTCTGTGCTGGTGATTTTGATCTTAATGACACTCCTTGGACAGGGAGGTCTACCGAGATTGATGATGACGAAATAAAAACATTGATCGAGTCAAACCCACATTACACAATATGGGAGATTGCAGAAACATTGAACATCCATCATTGAAGCATTCATGACCACCTGAAGAAGCTGGGATACATAAGCAAGCTCGATATTTGGATTCCACATGAACTCAAAGAAATTCATTTGATGGTGCGTATAAACATCTGCAATATGCTCATTAAATGTGAGGAAAACGAACCTTTTTTGAAGCAACTGATAACTGATGATGAGAAGTGGATTGTTTATAATAATGTGGTACACAAACGGTCTTGTTCCTGATGTGATTCACCTCAAATGGCATCGAAAGCAGACATTCATCAGAGGAAGGTTATGCTCTCAGTGTTGTGGGATTTTAAAGGTGTTGTGTTTTCTGAGCTCCCACCAAGGAACCAAACAATCAATTCGAATGTGTACTGTCAGCAATTGGACAGTTTCAATGAATCCATCATCCAGAAACATCCAGAGCGTGTTAATTGTAAAGGAGCTGTGTTCCATTGCAACAATGCAAGACAACACATAAGTTCGATCACCTGTCAAGAATTATTGGAGCTTGGATGGGATGTGTTGCCACACACACCATACTTGCCTGACCTTGCATCATCAGACTTCCACTTGTTTCAGTCTCTTCAAAACTCCTTGCATGGTATAACATTCAATTCAGATGAGGCTGTAAATCAGCAGCTTGTTCAGTTATTCGCAAATAAAGACAGGGCTTTCTATGAACAAGGAATTATGAAGCTCACTGAAAGATGGCAAAAGATTATTGAACAAAATGGGGAATATATCATTGATCTTTGTTCTTTATATAATTAAATGACCTTTGAAAAACATAGACAAAATATGTCATGACTTTTCCAACAACTCAATATTTGGTGTCAAGTACTGCATAAATATAACAATTTAAACCACTTCAATAAAGTTTTTATTATTGAACGCTAAAAGTGTTGAGCACTGAACACCCTCAAGAAAAACACTAGACAATATATAAGTATGCAATGAACAATATTGAAATGCACAAAATGTATTATTGTATCTTTAATTCACTGAATTAATATGACTTTGAAAATGAGCTTAGAAATAACCTCCTTGTATAAGAGTAACAGGAACATTTGATAAAACATCTTTATTATGCTAAATACATATTAATTGGGAGTATAAAATAAAATGTTATGAAATTAAAATGTAGTTTCTATAGTATGAGACACAAAAATAATGTATTGCTTCTTTCTTTAATATTTATATAAATTATAATTATTCTTTCATACAATTCAGGCTGCCATCACTTAGATTTCTTGATCAATATAAATATCAATAAAATGGGAAAGCCAGACATTATGTGCTTTACAACATAATACTCTAAGAAGTACACACCACTGCCTCTGGAATATTTCAGCTTAAATAATTAAACATGAACTTCATAACAGCATTAGACATAACTATTAATTTATAAGAAACATGGAGAATAGAGGAACAAGTTAAGTAACACTGGAAGGAAGCAATTAATCAATCCTGGAATGTGGGCCATATAGGCTTCTCCAATAAGCAATGACATTTTTATAAATGAAAGAACAAAAGAAAAAGAAATAGAAAAAAAAAGGGTGCTTGTGATGGTACAAAAGAGACAGAAAATTAAAACCCAATCCAATATAGAGAATTTTTTGGATCCTGATTCAAACATGTAGCGTTTCTTAAATCTGATGATTCAAGTTTTTTGTTAATTCTGAAAAATTTATACCTTACATATTGTCTCTTCCACAATTTTTCTGTTCTCTCCTTCTGGAACTCTTACTGGTGGTGGAAGAGGAAGTCAGAAAGAGTCAAAGCATTAGAAAGGTTCAATATCCTAGCTTGTAGATGGAGGGGGCCATGTGATGAGGCATAATTTGTCTCTAGAAGCTGAAAGCAGCCCCAGGTGCAGCTAACAAGGACCCACAGCCCAAAGGAAACAAATTCTGCCAACAAACACTGGGCTTGAAAGAGGAACCTGAGTCCCAGATGAGAGCCGTAGGCCTCATTTCAAGACTTGATTTCAGTCCAGTGAGATCCTGTGTAGGGAATCCAGTCACAGCGTTCCTGTACTTTCAACCTAGAGAACTGCGAACTCATAAATGGGGGCTTTTTTAAGCCACTAATTTTGTGGGAATTTAGTATAGCAACAACAGAAAACTAATACAGAGTTATAATTTAATAAAGCAACAGTTCTTTGCTTTCATCAACTCTTCTGCTCAAAGCAAACACATTTTACTTTTTAAGCATCAGTGCTCACACATTTAGTCCTGAAATGTTTTATTTTATCCTGAGAACATACTTATAGTACTATTTCTGAATTTATCCGATTTATACATTATCTTTTGAGTTGGCTGTGATTTTTGGGAATTAACTCAGATAATCTCTATTGTCCCTTTTCTCTCCTCTAAATAGATATATATATATTTTTTAGGGTTTTATTTATTTATTGTTTTGCTTATATGTGGAACTATGAATAATGTATTGAACTGTCAGCTTTCTGTTACATCAACTGAAGACTATATTTCTCTTGCATCTCATCATACTGTGACAGTATTAGAGAACCTAACCTGTCTTCCTCCATTTCCCATATTTGAAGACAACTTTTATATTGTCAAACTTATAACTTTAACATACTGCTTTTGATAGCTTTAATTAAATCTTTGTTGATTTTTTTCACTAGAAATTTTGAAGACCAATAAACAGAATTTTATAATTTGGATAAACAGTGAACTAGATAAAATGGGAGCACTCCTTCCTCAATTACCCAGAAGTTAACATAAAATATAACAAACAAATAAAACAGAAACATGCTCATAGATTCAAAGAACATTTTGATTCTTGCCAGATAGGAGGGAGTTTGAAGGCATGGGTGAAAAAAACAGAAAGGGATTAAGAAGTACAAATAGGTTGTTACAGAGTAGTTATGAGGATATAGGTTATAGTATAAGGAATACAGTCAATAACATTGTAATAACTATGTGTGGTGTCAAATGGGTACTCAATATATCATGCTGATATATGGGCAGTGGTTGGGGCAGGGTGAAAAAGCTGAAGGTATTAGGAAATACAAATTGGTAGTTTCAAAATAGTCAATAGTATGGTAATAACTATATGTAGTGCCAGGTGGGTAGTAGAATAGTCAGGGGGATCATTTCTTAAATTATATAAATGCCTAACTACTAAGCTATACACATGAAATTAATATAAAATAATATTGAATGTCAACTGTAATTGAAAATTTTAAAAATCAGGGGGAAAGGTGAAGGGGAATAAGTTCAAATTTGCAGATATAAAAACAAATAAGTCATGGGGATGTAATGTACAACATAGGGAATGTAGTCAATAATATTGCGATAGTGTACGGTGTCAGATGGTTGCTGGACTTATCATGATGATCATTCTTTAGATATATAAATGTTGAATAACTATGGTGTACACCTGAAACTAATATAATATTTTATGTTAAGTATATTTTAATAAAAATCTTTTAAAAAGTCTCTAAAGGCCTCCTGTACATTGTACCTCTAATCAACAACAGTGTATTGCATATTTAACATTTTGTTAAAAGATTAGAATTTAAATTAAGTATTCTGATCACAAAATAAAAATTTAAAAAGAAACTGACTGGGTGTTTTCTGCTACCTTATCCTCTAAACCACTGATTTCACCCTCTGCTTAATCTAATCTGTTACTGATCCTCTCTAATATATTTTTTATTTCAGCTATTGTATGCTTTATTTCTAACCAGTTCTTTTTTATGTTTGCAATCCCCATTTTTATGTTTTCTGTCTCTTTGTTGAAGTTCTCCCTGTGGTCATTGAGCATCCTTGTAACCAGTGTTTTGAACTCTGTGTCTCATAGATTGCTTGTCTCTATTTTGTTTAATTCTTTTTCTGGAGCTTTGTTCTGTTCTTTCATTTGGGACATAATTATTTGTCCTCCCATTTTGGCTGCCCCCCTGTGTTTTTTCTTTGTATTAAGTAGGCCTACTATGTCTCCTGGTCTTAGTAGAGTTGCCTTGTGTAGTAGGTATTTGGTGGGGTCCAGTGGCACAGTCAACCTGGTTACATTAGCCAGGTGCTATAGATATATCCCTTGTATGTGGGTTGTGTGTGCCCTCCCAGTGTAAATGACCTGTTTGCTGTTTGCATGTCAATGGGAGGGATTGAGCTGATTGGTTGTGAGGACTGTCCATGACTACAGTCGAGGAAGTGTTGTTCAGGGGCTGACCCTACAGAGCAGGGTTCACTTTAACAGGTCTCTGGTGTCTTCCCAGTCTGCTCTTTGGGTGTTCTGTCTTTGGAAATCGCCTGAAGATGCTCTGGCTCTGTCCAAAGTTGTCTACCAGGCATGCCAGCCACAGGGCGTCCTGTGCCCTGCCTGAGCCACATGTCATGAGCCACAAAGCAATCTGCAGATGGCCACAACTCGTGCTGGGCTTGGAGGTCCCTTGAGAATGCAAGCCATGATATGAGGCTTGCTGCTGCTAGTGCTGTGCTTGGGACTGCTCAGCAAGATGTATGGGACACACTGAAGCCAAATACTGCTTGTTTGAATTTTGTGAATCTTTGAGAAATTTTAGGAAAGTCCACAGCATGAGTCAAGATAGGC
>NW_017732957.1:110289-111909 GCF_001890085.2 Hipposideros armiger | reverse complement strand
CAATAATGTATGTCAACTATAATTATATATACATATAGTCACGGGACATGGAATAGAGAGTGGGAATGGAATCAATGGAATTGTAATAGATAAGCATGATATTAGGGGGAGGGCAATAGATGGGGAGAGGGGGGTTGTTACTTTGTGAGGGTGAAAAGGATAACTATTGCATTGTTCTGTATACCTGAAACTAGCAATAAAAAAAAAAAGATAGGCCATTTACATGGAAAAGCCTCTGGAAGAGGCTTGGATGTACCTGAATGTTGGGCGGGTGGGGTGTCAGTGATTCACCAGGGTGGGGAAACAATCAGCATTAGCTAGGTTAATGGAGACTCAGTATGGCAGCCATCTGACTCTGCTTGCTGGAAGGGTGGAGGGATCAAAGGAACATTGGATTCTACCAGTACGTCTGTCTGGGATAAATCTGCCCCTCCAACACTCGCCAGACAACTGAGTTCCTCCCCATATGTCCCTGGCACATTTTGAGCTGCTTTCCCAGTGCTGGGACTCAGAAAATGTGAGTCCATCAGCAAGTAAGTCTGTGCACAGGCCCTTTAAGAGGAGGGCCTGGGACTGCAGTTGCCTTCCATCTCACCCAGCCACAATCTCTTATGGTTTTCATAGCCAGGAGTTATGGGGACATATCTCCCCAGCACTGGAAGCCTGGGCTGAGGAGCCTGGTATAGGGCTGGCACCCCTCACTACTCCAAAGGGACCTCTACTGCCAAAATACTGCTCTCTGTTTTTAATGTTCACACATGGGTGTTGGACCAGCCTGTTCCATGTCTCTGCCCTCCTACAAGTCTCAAGGTGGCTTCTTCTGTATGTCCTTAAAGGTAGGAGTTCAGTTCAGCAAGACTTCAGGCATTTTTCAATGATGGTTGTTTTGTAGTTTAGTTATAATTTTGATGTGGTTGTGAGAGAAAAGAAGCATAGCATTTACCTACTCTGCCATCTTCATCAGAAATCTTGATCTTTAGAAATTATTCATTTTTCTCAAGTGAAACTTTATTTCCATTGTTTAATAACTCCCCAATTCCTCCCTCCACCAGCCCCAGGCAACCACCATTCCACTCTTGATTCTATGAATTTGACTATTTTAGATACCTCATACAAGTGGAATTATGTCATATTTGTCTTTCTGTAACTGCTTTTCTCACTTTGTGTAATGATTTCCAGGTTCATCCATGTTGCTGCATATTGTAGAATTTCCTTCTTTTTAAGGCTGAATAGTATTCCATTATACATATATACCACATTTTTCTTGTTCATTCATTTGTCAATGGACATTTAGGTTGTTTCCACATCTTGGCTATTGCAAATAGTGCTGCATTCAACATAGGTGTGCTAATATCTTTTCAGAATCCTGATTTCAATTTTTGTGGATATATACCTAGTAGTGGAATTGCTGGATCATATGATAGTTCTATTTTTCATTTTTTAGTAAATTCCGTACTGTTTTTCATAGCAGCTATACCATTTTGCGTCCCTACTAACAGTGTACAAGTATTCCAATTTCTCCACAACTTGGTCAACTCCTTTCTTTTTCTTTCTTTCTTTCTTTCTTTCTTTCTTTCTTTCTTTCTTTCTTTCTTTCTTTCTTTCTTTCTTTCTTTCTTT
>NW_017732957.1:46788-110205 GCF_001890085.2 Hipposideros armiger | reverse complement strand
TTTCTTTCTTTCATAAATAGTTATCTTGACAAGTATGAGGTGGTATCTTTTTGTGGTTTTGATTTTCATTTCCCTGATGATTAGTGAAGTTGAGCATTTTTCATATACCTGTTTGATTTCTGTTTTCTTTGAAGAAATGTCTATTTAAATCCTTGGCCCCATTTTTTTATCAGGCTATTAGGGGTTTTGTTTATTTGTTTCTTTTTATGTGTTTGTTTGTTTGTTTGCTATTGAGTTGTAGGAGTTCCTTACATATTTTGGATATTAACCCCTTGTCAAATACACGGTTTGCAAATATTTTCTCCATTCTGTAGGGTACTTTCTAATTTTATTGATTGTTTTCTTTGCTTTCCAGAAGCTTTTTTAGTTTGATATAGTCCCAATTGTTAGTTTTTTATTTTGTTGCTTATGCTTTTCATGTCTTATCCACTAAATCATTGTGAAAATCTCAATAGCATTTTTTTACAGAAATAGGAAAGAAATTCCACAATGCATATGGAATCACAAATGATCATGAATAGCAAATCAATCTTGAGAAAGAACATAGCTGGAGGCATCACATTTCCTGATACAAATATATTACAAAGCTACAGTAATCAAAACAATATGGTACTGTCATAAATACATATATAGTCCAATGGAAATAAATCCCTACAAATTTGGCCAACCGATCTTCAATAAGAGTGCCAAAAATATGCAATGAGAAAAAGATAGTCTTTTCAATAAACAGTGCTGGTAAAAGTGGATGTCCAAATGCAAAAGAATGAAATTGGGCTATTATCTTACACCATACATAAAAATCAAGTCAAAATGGATTAAAGAATTAAATGTAAGGCACAAAACTCCTAGAATAAAACATAGGGAAAAGCTTTATGACATTGGTCTTGGCGTTTAAAACTCTGCTTTTAAAGGGCTTATTTGATTAGATTAGGTCCACCAGGATATTTTCTCTTCTGCCATATAAGGTTATACAATCATGGGAATAACATCAGATGACAGAAATCAATCATGGGAGTCAAAATACTGCATACCACTAATTCCTCTGGTATTATTTAGTTTATTTATTACTTTAATAGTAATAATTAATTATATAAAAAACAGAGTCAATGGCAAAGTACAAAAGCAGAGCCAAGGAATAAATCCTTCCAAAGGACTACAAGAAGAGGCAATTCCCCTGGAAACTATCCAAATACCACAAAATGGATGACTTTGCTCAGAAGCCTTTACTATCCTGGTGTTTCTGAGATCATTTGCTCAATTTCTTTAAATAACAATCATCTTTCTATGGTGTGGGTCTAAATGTCTGGCTAAAAGGTGAGAGGGTTAGTTCTTTATTAATCAATGCATAATAATGTCCAAAAATTTTAATGTACAGGTTAACAAAAGAATTGATAGTGAGAAAGAGAATAAAGAAATAGGAGGTTCTGATCAGAAGTTGAAATAATGAAGGGTAAGGGTTTTCATGGGAGAAGTTCATGTGGATAATAAGACTTAGTTTGGATATGACCATAGGCCTGGATAGGATGTCATGAGATTAGGATGTTACTATGACCATGAAATCAAGTTAGAGGTGCAGCTCACTGGAGTTGAGGAAGTCAAGGATAGGCCATTGATTCAAACACTGAAATTAAGAACAAACACATAGTAGGAAAAAGGATCTAAATAGAATGGTATCATGGAAAGGAGGGAGTACCAGGAAGAAAGGATGTACAAGGTGTGATCAAACAATATGGTGAATGCTGCTGCCAAGTGCCAACCAATGGAAAAGCAGGGATCTTCAATATGGGAAGTAGCACATTAAATCTTAGTAACAGCATGTGACAAGTTTCAACTTGTTTGGTGCAGCCAGTCAGGTGTGAGCTATGGTTGAGTTAAGATGTGTTTTAAAGTGTGTCATAAATCATAGATCACAAACAATGCATTATCAAGAAATTTTGTTTCAAACTGCAAAAAAGTGCTAAAGAAAAACATGAAATGTTAAAATTAGTTTATGGTGATGCTGCAGTGACCATGAAGACTGTTTACAAATGCTTCAAGCGATTTCATAATGATTGAGAATCAATTGGAGATGAAGAGAGATCAGGGTGTCCTTCAACATCAAAACCCCAAAGGAATGTTGAAAGAGTAAGTGAAATGATTTGATCAAGCAGGCAATTGACTATTAGGGAAATTTCTGAGGATCTGAACACCTTTTATAATTCCATTCAAAGCATTTTAACAACAGACTTGAGCATGGGCAGGTGAGTGCGAAACTTGTTCCACACATTTTGACTGTTGAAGAAAAGCAACATTTGTCCATTTTGTTGGAGTTGTGCGATCATGTCCCTTCAGATTCCAGCTTTTTAAGACATGTCATCATGGGAGATAAAACTTGTGTCTATGGTTATGATCCTGAGACCAAGTTTCAGAGTTCTCAATGGAAGTCACCCAGTTCTCCTTATGCAAAAAAAGTGTGTCAATCAAGATCTAACATCAAGGTGATGTTAATTGTGTTTTTTTGACCTTGATGGAATTGTGCAAGCTGAATTTGTACCCAGGAACATGACCGTGAACTCTGAATATTATAAGGGCTTTTTAGAGTGTTTAAGAAATGGTGTGCATAGAAAACAGCCTGAGAAATGGGCAAATGGTTTCATCCTCCATCATGACAACAGAGTGTCACACTTTGCTTCTGGTAACAGCAATTTCTGTCAACTAAAAATATTACGGTGTGTTCTCATTCACCCTATGTACCAGATCTGGCACTGTGGGACTTCTGGCTCTTCCACAAAGTCAGATGACCATGAAAGGCAACTGTTTTGAATTGATTCAGAACATCAAAGCAGCCATGACAGGGCAACTAAAGACACTCACAAAAGAGAACTTCCAGGACTGCTTCAGAAAGTGGCAAGAATGATGGGATAAATGTTCAAAGTGAGGGGAATATTTTGAGAGAGATTAATGGCACTGGGTCTTTCTTTTACTGTAATATTTTTTTTAATTTAAATATTCACCATATTCATTTATCACACCTCGTACATGTGAGAAAGAGGACACTGGAGATTCTTAACTACTTTTGTTCATATTCTCTCAGTGGTGTAAGGCAGGTAAAGTATCAAGATACTATTTACAATTTTGCAAATGAAAAAGTGATGTTCAGAGACCTTTAAGTAAATTTACTAAGATTACACACTTGTTAAGTGACAGATCTAGGGCTGCACAAGACCTGATTATGAATCCACTAGAAAATCAGCACCAATTTTATTTAAGAGCTCTTTCAGCCTGGATAAAAATATAGGTAGAGGAATGAAAGCTAAGAATCCCTTCTTGAAACATGAGAAAAACAAATAAATTATTCTAAAAATAATGAGGCCCACCCTAACATGTGTTTTTTCTTGTAACAGAAAACTACCTTAATTGATGCTTTTCTAATGAGGTGCAATATAGCCATGCCTGAAATAACTTTGGGTAATGAGATGACTTTTGCTAATCCACTTATGAAAGAGCCTGTTCATTAATTAGGCTGGACAGCACACAAACAAAAACTATGACACTCCTGTTACAGTGTGTCAGCCGGAATCTAATTAGAAATTAGTGGCTGAGAGGACTCAAATATGTCCACTCACATTGATACTGGCCTAAAGGTACTCAGCTATGATTACAAATCATTTCACATTTGGAGACAGCTTGAGTGGGAAGGAACACAGGGTGGGGAGGTGGGAACAGGTGGCAGATCACATACCAAGTTAGGTCCAACTTTCAGGTAGTATCTTTTAAACTCTTCAAAGATAAGAGCATTATTAGGAAAGTAGAGTAACAAAATCATCCCTTCACCTTTCTTCTCTCTCTATGGTCTTTTTGCTCCCCACCCACCTTTATACACAGCACATAATCCTGAAACTGTTTACAAAACTACATGTATGTAATAACATGGCTGTTTATATTTTTATTTAGGCAGTTTTTTATTTCCTTCTAGATTGTGTTGTTGTGTTGGGGGAGGTCACCAAGAAAAAAGACCACCAGTTTGACCCCTGCGCTGGCCCTAGGTAATTAGCATCTCCTGTTTCTCTCTCCCCTGTGCTTGGAATTTGTGCTACACTTGCCTTTCCCAGGCTATAAACTGCCCAGGAACACAACATTGAGACAGAAATGTGGTTATGAGACCAACTAGACTGGGTGTATGACTGAACCCTGTTAAGGCCTCTATGTAAACTTTTAATATTTGGCGGATGGGTGCAGAAATCTACAATTCATCTTGTAGCCGACCAAGACAAGCCTTATAAATTTTCTTGTTTATTAAGTTTGCCGCCCACAAATCTGAAATGGTCTCCCTTTTTCCTCAATCTTTCCCTGCCCTCTGCATACAGGGTCAGATTCAGATTACATCTGGAAATCTTCTGGGAAGGTTGCAAATGAACAGATTGACAAAACAGCCAATTTCAATATCTCTCGTTCTTTTTCTCATTTTCTCCTTCTATAAAAAAATAACCAAAATAACCTTTCAATGAAATTTTCTAAACACTCATTCTTTCAAAATCCCAGAAATAAAAGTTCTACTCTGAGGCAAGGGATAATTGTTGAGTGATTTTAGAGATCCAGTGAGTCTATTTAATGTTCAAGAGTAATAATATTTTAAGGAAAAGCATTTCAGTATTATCAATTACCCTTTAAGTAATTTTATATAAATTTAATTGCTCCTGTCATGTAACTATGTTATATAATATTTCTTTGCCCCTCAGCCCTATATGGGCCCACATTTGCCTCATAATATTATTTTCTAAAGCAGATCAATGGGGTCTAGTCCTCAGCTTTTTATCTTGAAATCACAAGACAATACATTAGCCTGTAACCTATATCCCATTAGAAAATTGATGTAACTGGAATTAGGTAATATGTCTTAAGCAAAAAAATAAATTATTCTGTAACATTTTATTGCTTTCTAAAGAGAGATATCTAACTTTACTCAAGATAAACATTTATTTAATGAATGAAATAATGACTGCATTGGAAGTTTTATTATTGCCATGAAAGAGAGATTTAACAACTCAAAGGAAAACCCAGTGATTCTTTCCCACTATTAGTCTAGGTCAGGGGTCAGCAAACTGCAGCTCAGGAGCCATGTGTGGCTCTTTGGATGTGGCTCCTGAGCTGCAGTGTGCCAACCCCTAGTCTAGATCAAGTTTCCTCTTTGCTGAGAAAACTGGATGGTGTCTCTTGCAAGTAGGGGTAGTAGGAGAAAGGCAGGTTATAAAAGGGAGGAGATCAGTACTATTAAAAAACATACAGGAGAAATTACCCATAGATATTGCCCAGAATAGAATAAGATAAATGAGAGAAAACACATAGAGCAAAATGAAATCAAAACAGAATGTTAAATTTAAAAAACCAAGTATAGGGAAAACTTGAATTCCTATAGTTTGTCTTGAATTTGATGGATAGTCAATCTGAAGCTTTGCCTTCTCAATTCTTTCTGCTCAAATTCTTAGGCAAATATTGACAATACTTATTATTGATAATGGTATGTATTCCTCTGCTTGCCATATTTTCATGGATTAAGAGGGTTAGATTTGGAGGCAACGTAGAGTTTTTTAATCCATCCTCTCTGTAAATAAAGAACTTGGATCCTTGGGAGAGGAGTGACCAGGTCAAAATTCCATAGTGAAAAGAACTTTGGTCCCCTCAGTGTTATCTATACCCTGGAATAATTAGATCACATCGTGTCCTTGATATCTGGGCTTGTCCCAAGGCAGTCCTTATTCTGTTGTGTTGTGATATAACTGTTGATCTACTAATCTGTCTTTGTCATAGACTCTGAGCTCTTCAAATATCAGAAATGTCTTTGGGCTCTTTATTTACTGCTTACATGCCTAGCATGGAGAGGGTACACAATCATCATAATCATCCCATGTGAAATTTAAGCCTTCTGCTTCTAATATCAATACTTAGGGACTAAGGCCTACCTATATCCCAATTCATATTTATTCTCTTGAATGGGTGCTTTCCACCTTCTGAGTCCATCTCACATCTTACCATCTCATGCATGCTATGCACAAGCTACATGACTTCCTTGAATTAGCTTGCTCAGCTGATCCTATATTCTCTTCCTTTGCTCATGATAGGTCCTAATATGTGCTCACAAAATTCTCTTTCTATTTTCTGCTGGGCATACAACTAGTCTATCTTTCCCAGACTTCTTTGGAATTACATAATGCTACATGATTGAGTTCTGGACAGTATAGAGTAGGCAGAAATGATACATATCTCTTTCAGGCCTGACCCCTTAATAACATTCAGTATATGCTTTGAGGTCAATGGAGAGAATTCTAGAGAATACAGAGGGTAGAGCCATGATATGGAAGGAACCTGGATCTCTGAGTTATTAGTCAGAGGATAACTGACCAGGATAGTCATTCAGCCAGGAACACTGTGTAGAACTGATATGTAAATAAGAAATAATTTTTATTGTCTTAACCCTTTAAATGTTGGGGGTTGTTTGTGACAGCAGTTAACCTTCATGATTAATATTCTCATGCTGTTCCTTCTTCCTGCAATGTCCATTCAAACCTTTTCTACTTGACAAAGACATACTCAGCTTTCAAGATTCACTTCAGAGCTAACTTCTACATGAAAATTTCCTGACAAAGTGCATCCCTCCCTGCACTTTGCAAACCTATCATATCCTCACTTTATTTATACTGCTATCTCTCTCTGAAGGCAGTACTTACAGGCTCACTGCACAAAGCAGAATGCCTAACCCTTAATAAATATTCAGAAAAATTTGAATTCATGAATTAAAAAATGAATATTTTTTGCACACCTACAGCTCTTACACTAAAGATGCTTTTTCTCTTCTTGTTTACCAAGTTGTCACACATTCCCACTGAGATTGTGGGGAAAATAAAGCTACTACAGTTGTACAGGTGGAAATAATTTACCATTGGAGGATGTATACATTTGCTAAAATATATTTACAAAACTTCTGTTTTCTAAATCAAGTAAAATCCGGGCCCATGTTTCCATGCATTAAACATGGAAAAGTATTCAACATCAATGATTTCTGGGGAGGGTCTTTCCTCACTTTTGTTATAAAAAAGTCCCAGTCCTCAATAATCACAAAAATTGAGATGTTCTGGTGCTTTCCAATGCGACCACTAAGCTGGGCATTGTGCAATTCTGTTGAGGAAATAGGAGGCAGGGTTCTGTCCTCCTTGCCCTCACAGCCAATAAACGGATGCCACTGATACTAAGCCTGGTTCCTGACTGGGCATTAGAAAGATAAAAATATCTCATTTGTTTTCTGAAATTTTTCCCTAAATGTTAGCCAACAGGAAAACAAGACAAAGCTTATTTTATTAACTAGCTTTGCTGCCAAGAAAAATTTATGGAAGATTGGTTAAAACAGCAGACATACTAACATTGTTGATTAAGAAATTCATTTTATCTCTAAATTTTATGATGTATTAAAAAGCAGAAAAATAAAGGGGAATTGGAATGGAAGGGTTATAGTAACCCATAAGCTTGCTGGAAGTGAATTGAAACTATTAATATTTAATTGAAAGAAAGTTAAAGTGAATTATCTTTGATCAAAAACAAGTAAAAAGTTATTGTAAAAATAAATTATAGTCCAGAGCTTTTATGATTATATCTCAAATATTCATAAAAGTCTAAATGAAATGAATCAATACTTGTTCTACCTTGAGATATAACCTCTTCCCCAAGGCAGAATAAACATGAATTAAAGCGCAAACAAAAAGCAGCCTGAGAATGACATTTTTGTATAAAACTCACCATCTTCTGGTGCCCTGTTTGAGGTACCAACCCTATTGTAAGTGATGAAATGCAAAGAAAAATAATAGGTAGTTCCAGCTCACTTAATTCCAAAGCTCACTTTGAAGATAAGAGATACACACAAATACCTATACAACAGTGTAGAAAGTGATACAATCATAGAAGAGAGAAATCACAAGTATTATAAAAGTGAATTAAAGGGGCCAGCCGAGTGGCTCAGTTGGTTGAGTTCAATTCCCACATAGGCCAGTGAGCTACACCTGAGCTGAGGTGCCGCTGAGCTGGTGAGAGTGCATGCTCTTAGCAGCAAGGTTGTCAGTTCCACACCCATATGAGGTGGTGGACTGCACACCCCGCAACTAAGATTAAACACAGCACATTGAGCTGAGCAGCCATGAGCTGCCCACATGTGGCTGGATGGCTCATTGTGCAACAAGGTTGCTGGTTTGACTCCCACATGGGAAGGTGGACTACACCCCGCCCCTGCAACTAGATTGAAAATGGCAACTGGACTTAGAGCTGAGCTTGCGCCCTCCACAACTAAGATTGAAGGACAACAACTTGACTTGGAGCTGATGGGTCCTGAAAAAACACAATGTTCCCTTTCCTCATTCCCCAATACTGTTCCCCTCCCCAATTCCCCAATAAAAATCTTTTTTAAAAATGACAGAAAAGATTCATTATCTTTGGATAAAAGGAATAAAATATTGTGATGCTTCTTTCACTGCTGCTGCCTGCAGAGTATGTTCCTTTGCATTTATTGTGAACTCATCAGAATCATACTGCCTATAACATTCACTTCTGGAATTAGAATTTATGACATTTATATCTGGAGTCTACACATGGCATATGAATAAGAACCAAATTTCTAAATTGAGTAATAAGTACTACTTGCCATCTGATATCTTTAAAAGTACATTCAACTCCATTTGTAAAAAAAAATTACATTCTTGCATACTAGCTTAAGTACCTTTCTACTAAGAAAACTCAACATTTGAAACCCATTTGTGCATTTTATTTTTAAACCATTACCTTTAACTACCAAAGAAACACACTTATAACATTAAAAAAATACAGAAGTGTTTGAAATAAAAAGTAATGTTTTGCTCCAAGATAAATTAGTGGCTATGAGATATTAAACATGAAATGCTCATGTGAGAAGAGCAGCACTGGCAGAATAAAAAATTATCAAATTTCAAAATGTATCAATTAAGATTATTCAGCCTGAAGAATAGATAAAAACTGAATGAAAAACAAAGAAACAAAGCCTGAGAGACCTGTGGGACACTATGAAGCATATCAACATCTGCATAATGAGTGTTCCAATAGGGGAGGAGACAGATAAAGTGACAGAAATAATATTTAAAGAGATAATGACCCTAAACTTCCCAAATTTGATGAAAAACCTTAATTTACAGATCCAAGAAGTTTGATCAACACCAGATAGTATAAACTCAAAAAGAACTACACCATAAGTAAACTATTAAAAGACAAAGAGAAAATATTGAGAGCAGTAAGAGAAGTGACTTGTCATGTACAAGGAATCCTCAAAATGATTAACAACTGATTTTACATCAGAAACCATGGAGGCCAAAAGGCAGTGAGATGATACAGTGAATAAAGAGATGGTCAACATCACAGTCATTAGAGAAATGCAAATCAACCACAATGACATACAAATTCACACCCACTAGGATGGGCATAATAAAAAAAGGCAGAAAATAACAAGTGTGTGAGGATGTAGATAAATTACAATACTCATATATTGGTGACGGAAATGTAAAATAATGCAGCAGCTCTGGAAAACCATTCAGCAGTCCCTCAAAAAATTAAGCATAGTTACATGTGACCCAGTATTTCTACTCCTAAGTATTTACCCCCAAAAAATTAAAAAATATGTCCATACAAAAACCTGTATATGAATGTATATTAGCATTATTCATAATAATGAAAAATTGAAATAACTCAAATGTCCATTTGTTGATGAATGGATAAATTGTGGTATATCTATACAATGGAAATTTATCCAGCCATATAAAGGAATGAAGTACAGATTACTACATCATGAATGAACCTCAAAACATTGTTAAGTGAAAGAAGCCAGACACAAGTGGTCACCTATTATGACCATTTATGTGAAATTTCTAGAATAGGTAAGTCTATAGAGACAGAAAGCAGATTAGTGGTCAGATTGGTCAGGGGTGGGGAATGGGAATGACTGCTTAATGGATATAGGGGTCTGTGGGCATAATGAAATGTTCTGGATTAGTTTGCATCAATGGACATACAACTTTGTGAGTATACTAAAACCTTTGGATCATATACTTTATAAAAGGAAATTTTATGTTACATAGATTATACCTCAATTTAAAAGCACTCATGGTTCTGCAACCAAGAAATACTTCTAATAATATTCTGGAAATTTGAAATTACTGTATGAAGAGGAAACTACCACATATTGAGTACCTAGTATGTGCCTGGTGTTCCACATTATCTCCTTCAGCACTCACATCATCATTCCTACGTAAGTAAACTGGCATTTCAAGAGGTTAAATAACTTGCTCAGAGTCACATTACTAATATGTGAGAAGAGGAATTTGAACTTAATTCAAATTTTTCTATGTATGGCCCAAAACATGTGCTGCTGCTAATGAGCAAATTTGCTCACAGTGTCCTAATTAGGACCATAACAAAAGGTCTATTACTTGACAACTGTGAAAACTAAAGTAGAGTGGTAAATAGCAAGTAAAATGACAAGCCAAGAAAGAGAATCCCAGTCTTTGGCTGCCCATCTCTATCAGAGCTCTTATATTCAGGCTGATGATTAGGAAAGGAAGCAAAACAATGAGTTGGGATGGGCAGCAGGACAAGAATATTCTTCATACAGCACTTAAAATTATTTTGCAATTTGGGTACTTTATTTCAACTTCATCTGAATGAATCATTCTCGTTAATAAAACTTTCCTCTGACACCCTGAATTCCCAAATGTTTTTACAAGTAGCTTTTATTATTGCAGTATGTTGACTACATTGTTTATTTGAACAATTCCATCCATTGAACAAAATAAGTCTTAAAAAAGTCAGAGAAAGGCAAGGCCTGACATGGGTACATAAACAATCAGAAGTTATGGGGAGAAGGTGAAATCAATTGGTATAGATGTTAAAAGGAAACTGGAGACTTTAATGCTTATCCATTTGGCTGTCTCTGGATGGTGAACTGAGAAGCTGGGAATAGAAGTGGGAAAAAGACCTTCCACTTCTGCTGTGTACCCATTAAATCCAAATCATGTGAATGTATTACCTACTCAATAAAGGGTCATTTAAAATGAAATTTTAATGGAAAAAATTAATGAAATGCTGCATTCTGGAAAAGGCAATAAAATTCCTTTGAGAGTTGCTGTTTTTGTTCCAAGCTCTTTGTGCTTCCATTTCTTCACCTGTAAAATAACAAAGAACTTGAAGTTCTTTAAGGGTAATTACCATACTTTATATTAAACAAGTAAGGCTAATGGAGAGGCTAGACAAGAGCAACAAAAATTTTTCAGCTACAAAAAATACTATTCATAAATGAAATTTGACTCAAAGACAATTTGTTAAATAAATAAAAGTAGAGATTTTTTCTAGTTTTGTGAGGCTTGGAGAGGCAACTAGTTTACCACCAGGATGCTGAGGCACAGATTGAAAATTGCTGTCAGATTAGGAGATTCCTAAAGCTCTTTCTAGCACACAAACTTCTATATATTTATTTCCTTAGGTTGACCTGTTGAGTCCTACCCAGGCTACATTTAAATTAGTTAGAGTAAAGAGTGATTGAAAACATTAAAGATTATTGCTCTTATGTTTATCACTCTTTTAAAAAATATATATTGTTCAATTACAAATGAACATTAAAAATAATAATAGAAAATAAACATAATAATAAAAGTGAACTATAAGTTCCACTCAGTTTACTCCATGCCTTTATCCCATGAAGCTTAGCTCACCCAGGCATCTGAGTCTCAAATGATAACTTGAAAAAAGGATGCTAGGGTGATGAAGTCTGAAGTTAAAACTGCCTGGGTTGGAATTTGAAGGAAATGATCCAGCCTCTCATAGGCTACATTTTGAGAACCCCAATCTCAGCTGGTGGCATTATTCACAAAAGCCTACAGGTCAAGTGCCTTTTTTTATGATCATGTGCAACATTCAAGGTGGTAAATTATGTGAGCTGAACAAATTATTATGTTTAACAACAAAAATATTTGCTTCCAACAGAAAAATAACTTTGTTTAATAATACTAAAGGTAATTCCATGTGGGGCTTTTTATTATTAATAAAATTTATTTGGGTCTATAGAGGCACACAAGCATTTTATAAATATCCTAAATGAAAATACCTAGGAGAAGCCAATGCAAGTGTTCTGGCAATTAAAATAGTTCAAATGCTTTGGCATTTTTTTGGGAAAAAAGTAGTTAGCAAGGCCTTAAAAATACACATATACATTTAACAATGTATGTATAGTAATGTGTGTGTGTGTGTGTCTAGAGAGAGAGAGAGAGAGAGAGAGAGAGAGAGAGAGAGAATGACAATCAGAGAAAGAATGACAGCTCTCAAAATTCTTGTCCCTTAGAAAAATCTTGTACTACAACTATAGAAGAAAACATTTAATTTAATACATGAAAAATGGCTAAAGATAAGATTATTCTATGCTTGGCCTTTTGTCCAAATAACATTTAAATATACATGTCAAAAAACTACTTTTCAGGAAATAACATGACCTCACGAAGTTTTCACTATTTTTATTTGTTTCCCATGTTTTACCTTTTGGGTTGGAAAATTTGTTTGTTTGTTTGTTGCCAGGCTTGTCTTTAATTAGTGTCACATTTTATCTGTGAATATATTTACTGACTTAAAGTAAGAAGTTCTTAATTGGTAGGGCATTTCATGCAGTGTCAGAAGCAGAGTTACCTAGTACTTCTGGAAATCAGGTGTCTGGATGTGTATCATGTGGGGAGAGAATCTCACTGTAGCAGCTGCTGCTCTTGACCTTAACATTCATGGACAGAAGTGTTCTACTCTTTAATTTGCTTTGCAGCCAAAGTGGTTCATGGCTTTCATTATTAATAAAGCCATTAGTCATAGCACAGATAGATCTTGGACAGATGAACATGAATTGTAGACTCTGAATCTTACAAACTCCACGTGTTCATTTGAGGAGAAATGCACACTTATTAGGCCTAGTTCATAAACATTTCCTTCTACCTATAATGACAAAAATATTGAAAAAGAAGTAATGAGTTATATCATAGCTATATTCTAAACGAGGTTATTAAGCAAGTGAAGGCAACTTTTTTCTCAGGTTATAATGCTCCCAGAACTTTTCTTCCTGTTATAGATAGTTTAATTACTATTTTAGTAAATAAATTTCAGTAAGATATTGACATAGAACAAAAAAATTGTAACTGACCTGAAGAATAAATTTTGTGACTTGTTTTTGGACAACAGGGTAGCTCTAAAGGAAGAATATAAATGTGAAGTCATTAGCTTCCAAAAACCACCCTAAAAAGTAGGTAAAATATGTCTTCTATCCAAACATTACTTTGAGCAAGACTTGCCCTCACTTCCAACTAAATTGCCGCCAGCCTACTAAGTAGATATTCCAGAGCTATCCCAGGAATGTAATTTCTCATTGTCTAACATCATGCCAATTATACACGGAAACAGAAGAGGGTAAGGTCCTGTCTATAATGGAAGAACTTTGAAATCTCACCAGAAAATTCTGGAGCAAAACACAGCTGAGTTTCAAACTGATAAACACAGAGTTCAGCAATATGTTCTAAATTAGGACCTCTTTTCAGTCAGCTGAGTTATACATTGTTTTCTAGAATTCTACCCCTTTAAAGTTCTTTTTTCATCCACTTTCCCACCTAAATTGTGCAAAATAATCTCATCATTTTTCCATATTTATATAATACTTTTGGAAAATTCTTAACTATTATTCTTTATAGCTCCAAGAGCAGCTGCTTGCTAAAAACAAACAAACAAACAAAAACTTAAATTTTACTAATGAAGAAGTTACAAGAGAAAATGTTCTTTATAAATAATAATTCAAAAAAACAGCCTAACATGCATTGAATGCTTCCTATATGCTAGATAATGTGCTAAACAGTGAGGTTGTCATGATAAAGTCAGATTTCCCAAGGAAAAGATGGGATGGGGAAGATGACAAGACAGAACAACCCAGTGAGAACATCAAGTGAAAAGACACAGAGGCTTTAACTCTAAGGCACAGTGGAGAGCTGAAAGCAGTTCCATGTGTCTGGAGTGCAGGATGTTATATAGAGGAAGTGACATTAGATGAAGAAGGAATATATGAGAAAATCACAAGAAACTTAACACTGGTTTGCCCAGGGAAAGAACAACGCTCATCTGAGGTGGACAGAAGTTGCATTTGTGTAATTTAATATTTTACCACATATTTTTCATATGAAAACTAATAATTAAAATATAAATGATATTTCTCATTAATATTACATGCAATGTCATAAAAATAAATTTTCTAGGAAAGAGACAGGGAGAATCCAAGAAGGCAGAGTAGATAAATGCTGTGTTTGCCTCATCCTGTGACCACATTAAAATTACAGCTAAATTATAGAACAATCAACCTGGAGAACCATCTGAAGTCTAACTGAACAGACATTTTATAACTAAGGATATAAAGAAGACGTCACGTCAAGACTGCTAGGAGGGGTAGAGACATAAAATGGGCTGACCTCAAACTTCCGTGTGGTAGATGAAACTTGGGAGGGATATATCAGCCACAGAGGTTCCTCCTGGAGGAGCAAGGGACACCAGCCCACCCCAGACTTTCCAACCGAGAGTACTGGTGCCAGGAAGAGCCCCCATAATATCTGGCTGTGAAAAACAGTGGGGATCTGAGTGGGATGGCAGGCTGTAGGAAAAACAGACTTCCTCTGAAAGGGACCACACACAGACTCACTCGCTCACAGGCACTCACCTTGGGCTCCAGCAGAGGGACAGTGACTTGGGAGATGTTGGAGACATATGGGTGGCAGACTGAGGTGTGTGGCTACAGGCAAGGGCTGGAAGATAGTCCCCATTTTCCATGTGTGGGGTCCTTCTCCCATGTAGCTGGTTGGCAGGCACATCTTTCTTGTGTTGAGCCCTCCTCTATGCCCATGGCCAAATCTGAATCTGATTGCCCTCGTGAGCTTGCTCCACCCTGCTAATTTAATGAGACGCTGCCACACCCAACTCCTTACCTCACAAGACTTTATCAGCAGCTGAACCTTACAGTAGCCAGCAGGTAGCAGCAAGCCTCAGTGTGTCCTGGCTTTTTGCAGAGCTACTCCAGATCCAGTACTAGTGGGAGCCGAACTAAATTCACAATGTGATCTCTCCCATGTGCCTCCAGGTTCAGCATAGGCAGCAACTAACTGGGGATTGCTTTTAGCTCCTACAAGGTAGTGCTTGACTAGTCACAGGCATTGGCTGACCTGGGCCTGCACCAGAGACCCACCCAAGAAGCCCCAGAACAAACGTGTATGGAGGACAGCCTCAAACCATAGCAGAGCACTGCCCAATTAGCCCCACAAGTGGAATACACAAAGGGCGGTCTCAACAGGCACCAGAGCCCGCTGGGGCAAATCCCGCTCTGTGTGGTAAGTCCCCTGCACAGCAGCTCATAAGCTGTGGACATAGCCAAACCCCACAGCCAATCAGCCTATGGGTCAATATCACCCACTGATGTACCAATAGCAATCAAGGCTCAACTATAATAGGAGGGCACACACAACACACACAAGGGACATTCATGGAGCACCTAGTGCAGATGACCAGGGAGATTGTGCCACTGGGCCATACAAGGCAGCTACTACATAAGGTCATCTGGCAAGACTCAGAGACATAGAAGATCTACATAATACATGGAAATAAACACAGAGAGGCAGCCAAAATGAGGAAACAAAGAAATACATCCCAAATAATCAAGTAGCAGGAAACTCCAGAAAACGAACTAAATGAAATGGAAGCAAGCAACCTGCCAAATACAGAGTTCAAAACACTGGTTATAAGGATGCTCAAGAAACTTAATGAGAACTTCAACATAGAGATAGCAAGCATAAAAAAAGACAGAAACCATAAAAAAGAGCCATTCAGAAGTGAAGAATACAGTAACTGAAATGAAGAATACATTAGAAAGAATCACTAGCAGACTAGATAAAGCAGAGGATCAAATCAATGATTTGGAAGACAAGGTAGAAGAAATCTCCCAACTGGAACAGGAACAGGAAAAAAATAAATAAAAAACATAAAGATAGTTTAAGAGACCTCTGGGACAACATGAAGTGTAACAACATTCACATCATAGGGGTACCAGAAGGAGAAGAGAGAAAGCAAGGGATTGAGAATGTATTTGAAGAAATAATGACTGAAAACTTTCCTAACCTGGTAAAGGAAATTGACACACAAACCCAGTAAGTGCAGAGAGTCCCAAAAAAGATGAACCCAACAAGGCTCACATCAAGACACATCATAATTAAAATGGCAAACGTTAAAGACAAAGAGAGAATCCAAAAAATAGCAAGAGAAAGGCAACTAGTAACTTAAAAGGAAGATCCCATAAGATTGTCAGCTGACTTCTCCAACAGAAACTTTGCAGGCCAAAAGGGGTTGGCAAGAAATATTCAAAGTAATGAAAAGCAAGGATCTACAAGCACAGGTTCACTAACCAGCAAGGTTTTCATCTAAAATCTAAGGACCAATAAAGAGCTTCTCAGACAAGAAGAAGCTAAAGGAATTCATCACCAACAAACCAGTATTACAAGGAATCTTAGATGGACTTCTTTAAGATGGAAAAAAAATAAAAAATATGAATAATAAAATGGCAATAATTACATACCTATCAACAATTACTTTCAATGTAAATGCATTCAGTGCTTCAGTCAAAAGATAGGGTGGTTGAATGGATAAGAAAACAAGACCCTCATATATGCTGCCTATAAGAGACTCACTTCAGATCGAAAGACACATTCATTGAAAGTATAAGGAAGAAAAAAGATATTTCATGAAAATGGAAACAAAGAAAAAGCTGGGGTAGCAATAGTTATACCAAATAGACTTTAAAACAAAGACTATAACAAGAGACAACGAAGGACCCAGTAATCCCACTTGTGAGTATTTATCCAAAGAAACCCAAAATGCTACTTTGAGGGGATGTGTGCATCCCTATGTTCATTGCAGCATTGTTTACCATGACTAGAATATGGAGACAGCGTGAGTGCCCGTCAATGGATGAGTGGATAAAGAGTAGGTGGTACATATATACAATGGCATATTGCTTGGCCATGGAAGGGAATGGGTTCTTGCCATCTGTGCTAGCATGAATGGACCTGGAGAGTATTGTGCTGAGTGAAGTATGTCAGACAGAGGAAGACAGATGCAATGTAATTTCACTTATATGGGATCTAAAAAACAAAACAAACAAACAAACAAAACAGAAACAAACTCATAGATACAGAGAACAAGTGGATGGTTGCCAGATGGGAGGAGGTTGGGAGGCTGAGTGAAAAAGGTAAAGGAATTAAGAAGTACAAATTGGCAGTTGCAAAATAGTCACAAGGATGTAAAGTACAGCATATGGAATATAGTCAATAATATTGTAATAACTATATATGGTGTGAGGTGGTTAATAATCTATCAGGGGATCACTTCATAAGTTATATAAATGTCTAACCACTATGTTGTACACCTGAAACTATAATTGAAAATGTTTTTAATTAAAAAAAAGAGAAGCCACAGGCTTGTTAAAACAAATATCTGATAAAGAAGTTCTATCCAGAATATATAATGAACCTCACAATTTATTTTTTAAAAGACAGGCAACCCAATGAAATATTGGCAAAAATTTGTATACCTCCCAAAGGAAGGTATGCAAATTAATAATAAGTATAAGAAAAGATGCTCATTATAATTAATCATTAGAAAAATGCACAATAAAACCACAATGAGCTACACCCAATAGAATGACTAAAATTAAAAATACCAACTGTTGGTAATGATGTTGAACAATTGGAATTGTCATATATTGTTGGTGGGAATGCACAAAGGCACAACCACTTTGGAAATGATTGGCAGTTTCTTATGAAGTTAAGGGTATACTTACCTTAACATTCAGCAACTCTACTTCCAGGCATTTATCCAAGAGAAATAAAGCATATGTCTCACAAAGACCTATATGCAAATGTTCACATAAAGTTTATTCATAATTGCCAAAATCTGAAAACAATTCATCAACTGATGAATAAATTTTTGTGCCTCCCTAAAATCTCTTTAAAATGAAACACAGAAATAAAAAGAAAAAAACGAATACATGCAACAATATAGATGATTCTCAAAGAATTATGCTAGAAGAAAGAAGCGTCTCACAATAATTCATACACTGTATAATTCTATTTATTTAATATTCTGGAAACTCAATGCTAAAAGGACAGAAATCAAATCCAAGTTCTAACAATGGGAAGAAAGAATTGACTGTGAATGACTAGGAGGAATCTTTTTTAAATTTTTTAAATTATTATTAGTTTCAGGTGTACAGAACAACGTAGTAGTTATCCTTTTCACCCCTCACAAAGTAGCAACCCCCCTACCCCCATCCACTGCCACCCCACCCCCGATATCATACTTATCTATTATAATTCCATTGACTCCATTCCCACTCTACTCCACATCCCGTGACTATATGTATATATAATTATAGTTGACATACAATATTATTCAACATCAGCTTCAGAAATACAGTGTGATGATGGTCAGGCCTCTACACCATCTATGAAGTGGTCTTCTTAACAAGACATTAGTCCATCTGGCCTCCGAAAAAAAATTTGCAACATTATTGATTATGTTCCCCAGACTGTGTTTTCTATCCCTGAGGCCATATTGTAGTTACCAATTTGCATTGTCTCGTCCCTTCCCCTTCTCCTTCATCCCCACCCCCTCCCAACTAGCAACCCTCAGTATTTCCTTTGTGTCTCTGGGACTACTTCTGTTTACATTACTCATTTATTCAGTTCTTTAGAATCCACGTATAAGTGAGATCATATGATATTTGTCTTTCTCTGACTGACTTATTTCACTTAGCATAATGTTCTCTAGGTCCATCCATATTGTTGCAAATGGTACTATTTCCTTCTTCTTTATAGCTGAGTAATACTCCATTGTGTAAATGTACCATAGTGTCTTAATCCAGTCATCTACCGATGGGCATATCAGTTGTTTCCAAGTCTTAGCTATTGTGAATAGCACTGCAATGACCATAAGGGTGCATATATTTTTTCGAATTAATGTCTTGGGTTTTTCTGGATAGATACCCAAGAGTGGAATTGCTGGGTCATACGGTAATTCCATTTCCAGTTTTTTTGAGATACCTCCATACTGATTTTCATAGTGTCTGCACCAATCTGCGGTCCCACCAACAGTGCACCAGGGTTCCCTTTTCCCTACAATCTGACTAGGAGGAATCTTTTGAGGTTATCAAATATGGTGAGGCAAACAGCAGGAGATGACTGCCATTGAAAAGATAGTTTTGTTACTCACAGTTTCCAAGAGGAGGGGCATGTTACACTACGCAGAGCCACACAGGAAGCGCCATGGACAGTCAGGAGGCAAAGGGAGTGGGCAGAAAGCACAGCCAAGGGCCCTTATGGTGGTTTCTGAGGAGAGCAAACGGCGAGCAAGGGGAAGCACGCCTAGGGTTGGCTAGTTTGAATAATGTCAGAGCACTTTGCGGTGTACAGGCTGGCTTGAGTTGTCCGGCACCTCTCCCTGGGATGATTAGGCTAGATGGATAGTACCCTGGAGTGGGAGAGCCCAATAAGGTATGTGGTTGGGGGTGTGGGTTCTGGGGTACTTGTTTCTATACGGTAGATGTGCTCACAAATGAGTGATTTGCTATCTCTAACGATTGACTAGTCCTAAGAGAGGCAATTTCTCCCTGGTCATAAAGGCCCAAGAAACCAGAACATAAAAAAAAATCTATTTAAATATAATTAATACAGAAAGCAGGTCAGAGAGATAAAGCGTGAGGCAGAATAAAACGAGGAGCCATAGAAAGGTTTTGATCTGACTTAAGTTTTTAAAAGAATGTTCTTTTTGCTTTGTTGAGAACGAGCAGTGGTGAACAATAGAAACAAGGAGACATATTCCTGGCTGTTACATAATTGAGCCTAATGGTTAGCTGTAGAGGTGATTAGAATTGGCAGATTAAAAAAATATATTTTAAAGGTAAGGCAAACAGTATTTGCTGAGAGGTTAGATTTTGAATGTGAGATGATTTGAGAATTAATCCACGTATTGTGATCTAAGCATAGTAAAGGATGCAGTTGTCAACTGATATGAAAAAGGCTGCAGGCAGCACAAGTCTATTTTCATTTGGATCCCCCCAAAGCTGATCCTGAGACAACGAAAAGATATTTACATGACAGGTGGCCTCAGGAAGCAGGAGTGAGGGAGTAGAGAGTGACACAGGTAATAGGGCTTGATTTCAGCATACAGGATGCTTCCAGAACTTTCTGTTTGAAGTATGTGGGTATTTATCTACCAGGTCCCAACCTCTGTTAGCTGAGAGTTGTCTCTAGGATCATTCAGTTCTAGGATGCTCCAGAGCACAGAATAAAACAAGTTTCTGTTCCACTGGAAGAGGCAATGAGATTGAATTTTAAAAAGACATGGCTCCTATAGCAGATGTGCCACTGTCAATGCAAAGTGAGTTTGAGCTCACATAAATTTGTCCATAAGAGCTAAAGTTGAAATCGGAGGCCTCTCCTACACAACATAGAGCAGAACTTCACCTATGGGCATATTAAGCTTGAGATTAAACACCCAAGTGCAGAGATCAAGTAGACAGTGGGGATGTTCAACACTGGAATTCAGGAGGGACGTCTGGAATGGAACTATAAATTAGGAATTGTCAGCATGTAGATGGTATGTATCGCCATAGAACTGGAAAAGATCACCAAGTGAGTGTGTGGAAAGAGATAGGGACAGAGACAGAGAGAAAACAGAAAGACTAAACTTTGGAACACTCTAAAATTAAAACATTGGAGAATAGAAGAAATCAGTAAACAAAACTGAGTAGTAACGAGTAAAAACCAAACCTGGAGAGAGTGAGCATAAGGTATCCTGAAGGCAAGTAAAGAATGTGTACCAAGAAGGATGAAGAGATCAACTGTGTCAAATGCTGTGATAGGTCAAGGATGATGAGACTAAGAATGGTCATTGGAGGGTCATTGATGTCCTCTATGAAAATATTGGAATCTCCCAGGTTTTGTTGATGTTCTCTTAGGATGACTCAAACATCAATAAATAGATATTAACTCCCCTTCTCCAGTGTTTCTGAAACACTGGTCTGTCAAGTAGTATACCTCCAAAATAAAATTACCAGCCAGCAATGACAAATTACAGGAAAAAGACAAGGCAGCATTTCTTGTCAATGTTAGGGTGATAACTGTCCTTCCTCTATATTTTTAATCAAAATAACCCTTTTTAAATGAAATGATGTTCTTTACTAGAAAAATAACATATGTTCATACTTAACACTAATCCTCAACTTAAGATATATATGTGTATTGTGCTATGAAATTCAAAACTCTGGGAGTCGTTGCTTTAGCCTATAAAACCCAGTATCAGACAAAAGCGGTGTCATTTTGTCAGGGGATATAGATGAGATAGCCTGAGGTGGGAAAAGCAAAACAATGTCTCCACTGGTGAGTAGAATAGATGTAGAAAGACAGAAATATTCTTCAATTACATTTTCCTGACATTTTAACCACAGTAAGAGAGATGTTTATATGATGCAATTTATAGTTCGCCTAAATAAAAAATTTTTCTGAAGTGCTAAGCTTACTGAAGTGTTTACTGTTGCCAAAGATTGTTATGAAGCCTCTGAAGTCTGCTAATTTTTTTACTTGCTGGGGGATCTTTATTACCCCTCACTTCAGAATTGCTTGTTAAGACCCTGTTCACTCCATTCTGTATTTTTTTACTCAATTATCCTACAACCTCAAGGATTTAGGAATCTTAATAAGCAGTTCTGTAAAGATGGGTAATTTTCTTCTTAAGTTTACATTGCAATCTTTTTTTTAACTGCCTAGGATAGATGATCCTTAGCTCAGCCTTTCTTCTTTACAGATATAGATTTTAGCCTTCATATTTCTGTCAAAATTCCATATTTCAAATGTGATATGTAGTATATACTTATCATTCAGTTATTAATATTTTCTAAAATTTAGTATGACATCTTTGACCCATGCATTTTTTATGTGTGTCCTTATTGACTTTTAGCTACTGATTTTTATTTTGATAACCTACATGTAATGCTAGATAATGTAAGTTTTATAATATCAATTCTTTAAGATGTATTAAGGCATGCTTTATTACCTAATATTTGGTCAATTTTCTGTGTTTGTTTCTTAAAAAATGTGTATTCTGCAGGTAACAAACATAACACATGCCCATTACATCACATTTATTTATCTGTTTTAACAAATCTGTACTATTGCTGATTTTTTTCTTCTGCTTTTTCTATCAGACACTGATCTAGCTATTTTTAAATACCCATCTTCATGATGGGTTTGTTTATTTTCCCCTATAGTTTTGTTATGTTTTGCTTTATATATTTTCAGGCTTTGTTGTTAGATACATACAACTTTAGAATTATCTTATCACTATGAAGTGACTTTAATTTGTGAAATGTTTCTGCCTCTTAAGTCTATTTTGTGCAACATTAAAAAGGTATAATCAATTTTCTTTCTTAATTTATTAAATTTATTGAGGTGACATTTACTAATAAAATTACATAGGTCTCAAGTGTACAATTCTGTAATACATCATCTATATCATATATCACATTGTGTGTTCACCACCCAGAGTCAGTTCTCCTTCCATCACCATATATTTGACATCTATACCTTCTTCTACCACCCTCTCTCCCCGCTTACCCTCCGGTAACCACTAAACTTGCCTGTGTCTATGAGTTTTTGTTTGTTTGTTTATCTTGTCCCTTTATTGTTTTCAGTTTTATATCCCACATATGAGTGAAATCGTATGGTTCTCAACTTTTTCTGTCTGACTTATTTCACTTAGCATGATAGCCTCAAAGTCCATCTACGTTGTCACAAATGGCAATATTTCATCTTTTCTTATGGACGAGTAATATTCCATTGTACATATGTACCACATCTTTTTTTATCTAATTCTGCTATTATTCTATAAAGAGGTTAGACACTATTAGATCCAACTGATTTAATTATGCCTTCTCCAACTCACTAAAACATTAATGCTTCTAATGCAAAGTACAGGGTGGATTTTTTTCCAAAGTAGACCTTAGGACACTAGACTGTTGGATGGCAAGGTTGTTAAGTAGCCATCCCTTCAAGGTTAAAATTTGCTGTTACTGTTCATGGGCTATTTTATGAACTATTTTCTTTCATCTAACTTTTAAATACATACTCAACATCTACAGTATGCTGTTATTGAAGCATTAGACTCAGAAGCAATGTACTGTTTAACATTCTAACTGAGGGAACTATATAATATACAAATAAATAAAATAATTTCAGAAAGTAATCAGTGCTATAAAGGAAATCAAATGAAGTGATATGCTAGTGAGTGATACTAGTAGGGACTAGTAAGAATAGTCAACCTGAGAAACTGACATTTGAGCTGAGATCTAAACAAGGATTCAACCATGCACAGATCTCAGGGAACTGTGTTCTAGGTAGAAAGAAGAGAAAGAGCAGGAAGAACAAAACTGGCAAGGCCAGGGAATAGAAAACAAAGTCAATTGAGTGAAGAGCAAGAAATATGTAAAAGACACTGGAGAAGTAGCCTCAGGCCAGAAAATTTGGGACTTGGATTTGATTATAAGTGCCATAAGTCATTGGAATATTTTAGGTGGGAGAATGTTATGATTTTTTTTGAAGAAATTATTCTGGCTTTTATAGTTTTGCTCCTTTGTAAGCTTTTTTAGTTTAAGTATAGTTTGTATACAATTTTATCTTGTTTATATTAGTTTCAGATATGCAATATAGTGATTTGACATTTTTTATGCCTTACAATGTGACCACCCCATTAATTGTAATAATCATCTGTCACCATGCAAACTTATCACAATATTATTGAATATATTCTTCTTCACCTTTTCACCCATCTCCTACCACCTCTGTTTTGGTAACTATCCCTTTGGTCACTTTTTCTATGTATCTGTTTTTATTTTGTTTTGTTTGTTCTTCTGTTTTGTATTTTAGATTCCACATATAGGTGAAACCATACAGCATTTGTCTTTGTCTGACATTTCACTTAGCATAATACCCTTTACATTCATCCTTGTTATCATAAATGGCAAGATTTCATTCTTTTTTTATTGCTGCATAATATTCCAGTGTGTGTGTGTGTGTGTGTGTGTGTGTCTGACATCTTCTTTATCCATTCATCTATTGATGGATATTTAGGTTGCTTCCATATCCTTTTTAAAATTAATGTTTATTGGGGTGACAATGGTTAGTAAAGTTATATAGGTTTCAAGTGTATAATTCTGTAATACATCATCTATATATCACATTGTGTGTTCACCACCCAGAGTCAGTACTCCTCCATCACCATATATTTGATCCTATTTACCCTCATCTACCACCCCCTACCCCTTTGCCCTCTGGTAACCACTAAACTATTGTCTATTTCTATGAGTTTTTGTTTCTTTATTTGTTTGTCTTGTTTTTTTTGTTGCTTTCAGTTTTATATCCCACATATGAGTAAAATCATATGGTTCTCTGATTTATTTTGCTTAGCATAATAATCTCAAGATCCATTCATATTATCTCAAATGGCACGATTTCATCTTTTCTTATGGCAGAATAGTATTCCATTGTGTATATATACCTGTTGTCGCCAGGGAGCTGCTGGGGGACTTTCGGCAGTGAGATGCCCAGGGAAAAGAAAGCACGTGGAGCTGACATGAGGAGGAACCAGCTAGCAGCTTTAGCAATAGCAACCATTATATATAGGTTTTGGGAGAGGAGAGTGCACGGAAGAGCACATGTTCCCTCCCGGGGCTATGAATCATGCTTACATAAAGAGCTTATGTCACCAGAGCCTGGCACCTATGCAGCAGGCTCTGGAGTCAAGGTTTGTTATGTCTGGGGCTAGGGTTGTGCGTCAGCCTGGACCCATCTGGAAGGCCCCAGGGCTATTGCCCAAGGCCACTGCTTGTCTGGAGTCACGGTCCGTATGCCAGCCTGCACACAACTGACTCAGCCTGGACACAACTGACTCAGCCTGGGCCCTGTCAGTCCACCCCCTGCAGGGTGGCGGTTCGGGTCTTGACCCAAAGAGCATGTCCCTGTGCACAAAGGTCACAACAGCAATACACAGAGCAACAGAGGACCACGAAGCTGATGGCAATACCTGCCAAGATAAGGCTTGCCCATCGCCAAGAAGAGCCAAGGGGTTCCACCAACGCAAAAGGGATCATCATGCAGGACCTAGATCTCTGAAACCTCAGTGTCTATCTCCTGCAAGGCCTCCTGTACCTTTCGCTGGTGGTCCAGGATGTAAACACAGTATTCAATGTACAAGAGGGTACATGTCCTCCCTTGCACAGCAGTTAACAGGTCTAGGGCCATCCTGTTCTGCAAAACTACCTTTCAGTAGAGATATGTACATCACCTGCTTCATGCATGAGCACTAACCCAACAGCCCTAAACTCGGCCCATTGGCTACTCTGGCCTGGGCCAGTTTCATACCAGAACTCTTCCAACTCTGGCTTTAACCCCATCACAGTCTATGCGGGGGGCTGGCCCTGACAGGAGCCATCCGTGTACCATGCCCTGCCAGGGACAGATGGCTTTCCTTCCTTGTTAGAGCTGGTTGCCTCTACAGGGTACTTAGGAAGTACTTTTTCCTTGTCTGCCTGGAAGGCTACCAGGCCCAACAGCTTGTGGAGCTGTTGGTACAGCGGACTGGAGTTAAACGTGGCATGTTGCTCCACATATGTTCCCCACTTGGCCAGTGCAGGAGTTTGGGTCACCTCTTCTGAGGTGCCCTGAGCCATGACTGCAGCCAACCCTTGACCGGGTATGTGGACTGCACTGTTACAGGTGCAGGACCTGTGATGGCCTCACAGGTCATTAGCGCTGTGTAAATGTCCACTAATTGTTCCCAATTAGCAAGTATCGTTGTTCAGCTCCTTTCCAGGTCTGAGACCAAAACCCAGTAGGAGTCTTTCATGAGCCCTGCTCCTGCCAGAGACCCCAGCCAAACCCAGAGTCCTCCACATGGACTGTTAGGAGGAACAGCAGGGTTGGGTCAACAACCCTTAGGGTCTGGGCCTGGGCTATGGCATGTTTTATAACCCTGAATGCCTGCTCAGCTTTAGGGGACCAATCCCAGGGCTCCCTCTTGTGAACCAACTGGTGCATGGGTCATAGTAACATCGCCAGATGTGGTATGAAGGTTCACCAGAACCCCAGTAGCCCCAAGTAAGTCTGTAACTGCTTCACCGTCTTCGGACAGGGGTATGCTTGAATCTTATCTAAAACCACCTCAGGGATTACTTTTGTCTTACCCGACCAAATACCTCCCAATAACTTGACAGAGTAGCCAGGGCCCTGGACCTTGTCCTCATTGACGGCCCATCACCAGTTGTTAAGTGCCATGCTGAGGGCCTTGGCTGTATCCTCTAGATCTGTAAGAGAATCAGAGGTTAACATTATACCATCTATATAGTGAAACAAGTGCACGGTCGGGGGCTTGGTCCATGTAGCTAAATCCTGTACTACCAGCCCATGGCACAGGGTTGGGCTGTGCAGGTAGCCTTGTGGCAACACCTGGAAGTTCCATTGTCTGCCTTCCCAGGTGAAGGCAAACTGTTTTTGGCTGGCAGTGTCAATGTCAATAGAGAAGAAGGCGTTAGCCAAGTCTACCACATAATGGAACCATCCTAGTTCCTGTGAGAGGCGATCTATCAACTCCGTGATGTTTGGAACAGTGGCGTGCAGCAGGGGAGTCACCTTGTTCAGCTCCCGGAAGTCCACTGTCATTCTCCAGGAACCGTCTGGTTTCGTACAGGCCAGACCAGGGAGTTGAAGGGGCTGTGGGTGGACCATATGACACCTGCCTCCTCCAACTTCAAAATAGTATGCCCAATTTCCTCATGCCCCCCAGGCAAGCGATATTGTCTGATGTTAACCACTCAGATGGCCTGTGGTAGGTGGAAGGGCATGTGCTGGGGATGTCCTCCAACCACCGTTTTCACCACCTGCACCTGCAAGTAGAATTCCCCCACAGACATCATGACAGTCAGTCCCCTGAGCACATCCACCTCGAGGATGTACTCAGCAATAGGAGACACGTAGACCTCATAGACCCTGGGGCCGGGGAATGTCCAATGCTGAGGGTGAGGGAGACTCTACGCACTGTGATGTGTTGGCCACCATACCCCTCAGTAGTGGCTTTGGGGCCCTGAAAATGGTCCGGATTGCTATATATGAGGGTGCTGTCTGTCCTGGTGTCCATGAGGGCCAGCATCTGCTGCATGTTCCAGGGGGGCCAGTATATGGTGATTTCAACCTGTGGCCTCAGGTCATCCAGCTCCCCTGCCAACCGGGTGCCCCGGCCCACTCCCTAGTCAGGGAGGAAGTCAGCTAAGCATAACTCCCTGGCAACCCCCTTCTGCTCCTTTGGGAGCATTGTAGTGAACTTATGCTCTGGCCTTAGCTTCTGCCAGAGGGCCAGGAGGACCTCGAGTGTCTGGCCATCTAATTTCTCCTCGGCCAGCCCAGCGGCCATCAGGTCAAACCATATTTGCCAGCGGCTCACCTTAACCGGGTCCCCTCCCTCGCCCTGGCCTTTGGGCATGGCTTTTGTAGCTCATTTCTGGGAACATGGGGGGGGGCAGAAGGGGGGATGGGGGGGCTCATGCCCTTCTCAGTTACAGCTTGTGCCTGCAACCAACTGTCACAGTCCTGTGGCCCCACTCCCATGAGCCAGCGGCTCCTCGATTTCCACCCTCTGTCACACCACCGGTCAGGAGCGTAGTACCGGCCTGGTGGACTGCTAGCCTGGGAGGGCACCTCTGACTCGAGGGACTCTTGTAGCATGCGTTCAGCCACCGCCGGACGTTGTTCTAAGTCCTTCTCCTGGCGCTGTAAGTGATGCACCCGGTTCGTGTACTCCTTAATGTCTCTACTAGCATGTCGCAAGACAGCTAGGAACATTGAGGCCACCAAGCCGGCCACCTCCCGGTGCACCGGAGGGACTTTCGGCTCCAACGCCTCCAGTGCTTCCCGGACATCTTCCGGTCGGGGGCGCACACTGCGTCCCAGTCTTCTGGAGGAGTCCACACCAGCAGGTACACCGCGACCAGCTATCAGAGGGATGTCTGGGGCCACATCCCATCTACCCGGGGCGGTTCCTCTACCGGGGCAGAAGGGGCACTCTCACCTCGTTGCCATGGTGATCCTTCCAAGAACTACGGCCAAGTGTTGTTGCAGGGGAGGCTTTCAGCAGTGAGATGCCCAGGGAAAATAAAGCAAGTGGAGCCGACATGAGGAGGAACCAGCTAACTCGCCCCCTGCTTTATTCAGCAATAGCAACCATTACATAGAGGTTTTGGAAGAGGAGAGCGCATGGAAGCGGCATGCTCCCTCCCGCGGCTGTGAATCATGCTTATGTAAAGAGCTTATGTCACGGGCGGGAGCCCAGCGCCTGCGCAGCAGACTTTGTAGTCAAGGTTTGTTATGTCTGGGGCCAGGGTCGTGCATCAGCCTGCACCCATCTGGGCGGCCCTAGGGCTAGTGCCCAAGGCTGCTGCTTGTGTGGGCCTGAGCCTCGTCGGGGATCAGGGTCTATATGCCAGCCTGCACACAACTGACTCAGCCTGGCCACAACTGACTCAGCCTGGGCCCTGTCAATACCACATCTTCTTTATTCAATCATCTATCGAAGGACACTTTGGTTGTGTCCATGTCTTGGCCATCGTAAATAAAGGTGCAATGAACATCGGAGCACATATATCTTTATGGATAAATATTTTCAGATTTTTATGGGGTAGATATCCAAGAGAAGGATTGCTGGGTCATATGGTAATTCTATTCCTAATTTTTTGAGGAACCTCCACACTGCCTTCCATATTGTCTGCACCAGTCTGCATTCTCACCAACAGTGTATAGAGGTTCCTTTTTCTCCACAGCCTCTCTGACACTTGCTATCATTTGTTTTGTTGATGATAACCATTCTAACTAGTGTGAGGTGATATCTCATTGTGTTTTTTATTTACATTTCTCTGATAATTAGTGATTTTGAGCATCTTTTCATATATTTATTGGCCATCTGTATGTCCTAGTTGGAGAAATATCTGTTCAGGTCCTCTGCCCCCTTTTTAATTGGATTGTTTGCTTTTTTGTTGTTGAGTTGTATGAGTTCCTTATATATTTTGGGTATTAGCCCCTTATCAGAGGTGTTGTTTGCAAATATCTTCTCCCATTCAGTTGGTTACCTCTTTATTTTGTAAATGGTTTCTTTTGCTGTGCAGAAGCTTTTTAGTTTGATATAGTCCCATTCATTCACTTTCGCTTTTACTTCCCTTGCCTTTGAGGTCAAATTCATAAAGTCCTCTTAAAACCCAAGGTCCATAAGTTTAGTGCCTATGTTTTCTTCTATGCAGTTTATTGTTTCACGTCTTTTGTTTAGGTCTTTGATCCATTTTGAGTTAATTTTGGTACAGAGTGACAGCAGTCTTGTTTCATTCCTTTGCACATGGCTTTCCAATTCTCCCAGCACCATTTATTGAAGAGGCTGTCTTTTCTCCATTGTATATTTTTGGCTTCTTTGTTGAAAATTATGTCCATATTTATGTGGGTTTATTTCTGGGTTTTCAATTTTATTCCATTGGCCTGTGTGTCTGTTTTTCTTCCAATATCATACTGTTTTGATTATTGTTGCCCTGTAGAACAAGCCCAAGTCAGGGAGTGTGATACCACCTCATTGTTCTTTTTTCTTAGAATTGCTTTGGCTATTCAGGGTTTTTTGTGGTTCCATACAAATCTGATGATTTTTTTGTTCTATTTCTTTAAAAAATGTCATTGGGATATTGATGGGAATTGCATTAAATCTGTGTATTGCTTTGGGTAATATGACCATTTTAACTGTGTTGATTCTTCCAATACATGAACATGGAATGTCTTTCCATTTCTTTATATCTTCTTCAATTTCTTTTAAAAATGTCTTACAGTTTTCAGTGTATAGGTCTTTCATATCCTTGGTTAAGTTTAATCCTAGATATTTTATTCTTTTTGTTGCAATTACAAAAGGAATTTTTTCAAACTTTCTTTTTCTCAGATTTCATTGTTAGTATGTATGAATGCAATAGATTTTTGTACATTGATTTTTGTAGCAGGCAACTTTACTGTATTTGTTTGTGGTTTCTAACAGCTTTGTGGTGGAGTCTTTAGTGTTTTTATATATAGCATCATGTCATCTGCAAAAAGTGAAATTTAACTTCTTTATTCCCAATTTAGATGCATTTTATTTCTTTCTCTTGCTTGATTGTTCTGGTTAGGACTTCCAATACTATGTTGAAAAGCAGTGGTGATTGGGAACAGCCCTGTCTTGTTCCTGAATGTAGAGCGAAGAGCTTCAGTTTTTCACTATTAATTATGTTATTAGCTGAGTGTTGTCATATATGGCCTTTATTATGTTAAGGAATTTTCCTTCAATACTCATTTTATTGTTTTAATCATAAATGGATGTATCTTTCAAATGCTTTTTCTGCATCTATTGATATAATCATATGATTTTTGTCCTTTATTTTGTTTATGTGGTTTATCACATTGATTGATTTGCATATGTTGAACCACTGGGATGTGCCCCTGGGGTGTGCCGCTTGGTCATGATGTTT
Organism: Hipposideros armiger; assembly: GCF_001890085.2. NCBI lineage: Eukaryota > Metazoa > Chordata > Mammalia > Chiroptera > Hipposideridae > Hipposideros > Hipposideros armiger. The sequence goes on along the minus strand of NW_017732957.1, from coordinate 79,490 downwards.
AATTTTTTCAATACATTGTTGCATTGGATTTGCTAGAATTTTGTTTAGTATCTTTGCATCTGTATTTATCAGAAATATTGCTCTGTAATTTTCTTTTTTTTTTTAGTTATTCATACCAGGTTTTGGTATCAGGGTAATGTTGGCCTCATAAAATGAGTTAGGGTGCTTCCACATCTAAGCTCTTGTACATAATGCTGCAATGAATATATGGGTGCATATGTCTTTTCAAATTAGTGTTCTCATTTTTTTTTTAGATAAATAACCAAAAGTGTAATTGCTGGGTCATACGGTATATCTATATTTAGTTTTCTTGAGGAATCTCCACACTCTTTTCCCCAAAGAAGACATATAGGTGGCCAACAGACATATGAAAAGATGCTCATCATTAATCATCAGGGAAATGCAAATGGGAACCACAATGAGATATCACCTCACACCAGTCAGAATGGTTATCATCAATCAATCAACAAATAAATGTCAGTGAGAATGTGGAGAAAGGGAACACTCGTGCACTGTTGGTGGCATTGCATACTGATGTAGCCCCATGGAAATTCTTGCACCTTTGAAAATGTACTCAAGGGCTAGAGTGGAAGAAGCCAACACTCCTCCATGAGGAATAAAACTGTGTTCAGCTCTAGCAGGAATGTTATCTGAGATCATACTTTCTAAAGCCAATGCCACATTGGAGCCACCTAAGGATTTTTTACAGCTTGTCAAAAAAATTTCCAGGCCTTACTTCTTAAAGTCTCTGACTGAAGGGTCTGGGGTTGATGCCAAGAATCTGTGTTTTTTAAATCTCCCTAGATGTTTCTCATGCACATACCTACTTAAGATCCTCTGACCTGACTAACCCAAACAGATCTGACAACAAAGGAGAAAATAATTTTATGGCAAATAAAATTTCAATATAAGAAAACTGTACAATGAATAGGCATTTTAAAAATAATAAGTTTTCTTACAATTATTCTTCACAAAATATTTCCAGATGAGTACACTGGTACTCAAATATTCCCTTTGGTATTCCTTCTGTTTACTGACCCTGTGATCTCTTTTATACCATGCAGCCTTTCTTAATGCTAGTCAGTGTATTCCTGCCTGGCACAAACAATCTGTATAGAACTGTACCAAGCAATTTAGTCATACTGGCCTCTAACCTAATTTGCAATCTCAATGCTACCACATTTTTCTGACAGATTTTCTTTGATTTTCCTTTACACAATCCTTTAGGATGTCCATTCTAACCAAGGTCTCCTTTGGTTACTATAGCAGCTAATAACTTTTTTGCTCCTCTAATTAATACTGAAGCCTATCGATGGGATTTGCCTAATATGGCTGATCTGGCCAATTGTGCTTAATATTCCCTGCTCTTCTGATATACTCAGCAGCATAGCTATGAACTCACCTTAGCCTAACCTACATTCACCCTCCTTGGTGAGCCAGAGTGCTAGGTTAATTGAAAGGATTAGGTCAGAGGTTATATCCCAAATAGATAACTTCTAAACTTGCATTTTCTCAGAGCCTGGGTAATAACCCTCACCATCCCCTCAGTAGCTGAAGGCAACATTACTTCTAGCTGTCACAAAGAAGTAAGAAAAATCTGACTTGTACACATCACTCTTTTTGTCCTCTTACTTTAATTCACCAGCCTGGATGTAGTTTTCTTACTGAAATTTCAAAACCGGTTTTGCACTGCTCTTGTGACAGGCAGAGCATTTTCATCTTTTCATATAGACACAGTTGATTAGATGCTTTTCCTGTGGGTGGACCTGCTCTGTGTGCAATGGCACTTCTCTAACTCAGTCCAGCACTGATGATAGCCTCTCAATTTTTGACATCCAACCACTTTTACACTGGAGTTGAAAGTCTGTGAATCTGAAGAAAGATTTTAATTTGTCTGGGCACTATGTGGCAGTGACTTTCACTCTACAAACTCTTTTTTAAATAATCCTGGGGCTTGACCTGGAGCAGGAACATTCCATTTCTCTTAGTATACCCAGGAAGAATTATGTTTCCATTTAGTGTAATCAGCTGGGTGACCACCATGCCTGGCACAGTTCTAATGAGTGAGATTGTGCTGCCTTCCTCAGGTATGTCTCAAGACCAGGGAGACCTTCCTAAAAAAATAAGAGATAGTAAAACTTCCTCCTCATAGGGCAGTGGTTTTCAACTGGGGTTGTACCACCTCCAAACAAACATTTTGGGAATTTGTAGGGGTGTTTTTGATTATCACAAAAGTCAGAGGTCATTATGGCATTTAGTGGTGAATATGATGAAGAGACAAGGATTCTCCATGACATGTAATGTTAGAAACACTCTTGCACAATGAAAAGCTGTCCCATGTCCTGCACTACTCTTGAATATCCCACAGAACAATTAGTATAAGTGAAAACTCTGTTTATAAGTTTCTGCGTATAGAGCCTAATTCCATTTTAACATTTAAATATAAAGGTTTTTTGGTCATATTAATATATTGAATTTAATATCCTGAATTACGCAGGGAAGTAACTACAAAGTAAAATAAGGAAGTGTTACTAAATTTGTTGGAAACTCTACCAAGAGTTGTTCATATTTTTCATAAACTTGTGTCACCATTAATTGTGTCACCTCTGATACTTGAATAAACTCTACCCATATCTCCTTGGAACTGTCCCTCTCACAATGATTCTATGTATGGGGAACAGTATCCAGCTACTTCACTATGTTTTCTAGAGTTTTAGTACCTATGTATCTGCATATTAAAATACACATTTTGTTGTGAATGTTTTACCTTGGATTTTTCCCTTTACTTCACATTAGAATATTATATTGATTTTTAAAAAATATCTTTATGTGTGTAAGCTACATCATCTATAAATTTTCTTTCAGGAGAGTAAAGGGTGATGTCACATGATGCTTGTTATGAAAAGGTGGCTTTGTCTGATAAGATTGGGAACTTCTTCCTAGGTGTGAGACTCTCTCCAAGTAAACTTCATTTATAACACTGCTAGCATAAAAGCCTATTTGTGACATAACTTGCTTATATCAAATGTAGTAACAACAATTCTTATTAATTGAACACCTATTATGTATCAGGCACTGTGATATATACTTTTCACATTTTACATCTAATCTTCAACTCTCTAAGGGAAGTGGTGCTTATTATTAGCTCAATTTTAAAGGCAAGGAAGCTGATGCAGGAAAAAGGTTAAATAATTTGACTGAAATCACAGCATTTGTAGGTGATTTGAATCAAATTCCAGTGCCAGGCTTTGCCAAAGACAGAGAGGGCCAGAATTAAACACTGGAAAGGCAACAAGTTGGTAAGTAGTTAGGAAGAGCCATGCTCAGTTTGGCCAAATTAACTGTGAAAAGAACAAACAAGACACTTATTACCATGTATTGCCACCCCCTCTGGTCTTTCATGCTGACATTAGGACCCTCACTCAAGCCCCAGCAAGTTCCCACACTCCTCATTCTGAGCAGCATGTGAAAGGTGGCCAGTCTGAACTTAGATGTGCTATATGTGTAAAATACACATGAAATATCAAAGATTCAGTACAAAAACAATGTAAGATATCTCATTAATAATTTTATGTCTATGTTTTCATAATAATGTTTTGAATGTGTTGTGTGGGGATCCAGCTGTCAGGGCCCCCTAGCGTTGGAAGCCGTTTACAGCTTTGGAGGCGGGCTCTCCTGGCCCCTCCCCGCTAGGCGGGACATGGGGGAAGCCGGACAGGCTGGTGCAAGATTGCTTGTAAGTTTACTGTACGTGTAAGTTTCATGTAAGTTTCTCCCTAGTGTGCATGTGTTTTTGGCACCATGCCACTGTTGTTCATGTGTATATATAAACCCCACTTCCATTTTGATTGCTCTCTCTCACCCCGGTCTCGGAGTAATAAAGAGCTGTTGCTGATTTATGGCACATCTGCCACGTGCTTTCTTTCGTTTGGGCATCTCACCACCAAAACGGTCCCTGATTGACACTCTCAGACCCGACATTAGGCATAGTCGGCAGGAGACGGTGAGCACTTGGGGAAGGATTCCAACTCCCGGTTGCTAAAGTCTTCACAGCTGTGGGCCCCTCCTGAGGACTGGGAGATGGTGGTGCCCACATGGAAGGCTGTATGGGAGGCATTAGACTGAATGGAGACGAGTATACCCATGGCCCACACGAGTCAGTGGGGTGGGTTGCATGGCTACTCCTCTCCATCTTGCAGAAGCAAGTGGTCACTGTACGCCACCAGACTCGGCAAGTGCAGCAGCTGAAGCAGGCTCAGGAGGCTTTGGAACAATGGGTCCATGCCCTGGAAAAGGCATTGGAAGGCCAGGTAGGCTCCCCGTTTTCCTCCCAACCTGCGTCACGACCCAAGAGGCCAACACAGGCCATGCTTCAGGCCCGTCCGGCAATCAAGCGGCAGATAGAGCATGACCAGCCTATAGCCCCAGGAGGAGGTCCTGCCAGGGAGCCAGAGGTTACACAGCACACGACGTATACGGTATATATATTGGCTGAGTTCCAGGAATCAGCAAGTTCTCCAACGGGTCGGAGAGACCATACCCAGCTGGCTGTTGTGACTGTGGGATGATGGGACCGAGAGCACGGAGCTGTCCCCTGATAAGTGGCCCAACTCGCCTCCATCATGGTGATATCCTCCGCCAGAGCCTGCAGAACGTTCAACGTTCAACGCTTGGTGGGAGATGACCAGGGCAATCACTCCCTGATCAACTAGCTCATGTCGGCCTGTATGGTCTGGACAGACCCCGGGAAGTTGCCAGAGGTGGTCGTAAATGGTCCAGTACATGGATCTGGTGCAGATCATTAGGGAGATGGGCATGTGCCAGGTGATCTTTCGGGAGCACTATAATAGCCCCATGAGGAAGTGTTCACCACACGGATGAAGGACTTAATCCTTACATCTGGCCTGGCAGGCTTCTTTGGCCCAGTGGCTGCCATTTTGACCCCCTTTGTGGACCGCCGCATTCATGAGGTCACAAAGGCTATGGCTAGGCTGGGTTACGTGGAGATCTGACGGAAGAATAAAGTGAGGGGCGTGGCTAGGCATGTCAAAGCCACTCCCAGTGCCCGCCCACAGGGCAGGAGGCAGAGTCCCTGCCCAGTGGCAGTGAGCCCTGTCAAAGTGAGTGGGAGGTAAATGTGGTTCGATCTCCTGGCGGCAGGCATGTCACAAGCTAAGATCGAACAGCAGCCTGATGAGGTGTTGCTAGCCTTCTGGAACCAGTTGAGCCCAGAACAGAAGTTCACCAAGCCGCCCAAGGTCACGGCCCACAAAGTGCAGCTGCAGGCCTTTTTTGACTGGGGATTGGGCCAAAGAACCTGGTGAGCAGGGGAACTGAGAGACCAGAGGCCTCGTGGAACTGACGATTCATTGGTCCCCCCACAAAGTGCAGAGTGTGTTGGCCTTGGTGGACACTGGTGCTGACAGCACCCTGTTGTATGGCAATCCAGACTGGTTTGGAGGACCCCTAGCATACATAAAGGGGTATGGAGGCTGTCACCTATGAGTGCAGCAGGCAACTATGGTCCTAGGCATTGGACGCCTTGCCCCACGGGCCTATGTGTACACTCTCCCGTTGTGGAATACATACTAGGAGTGGATATTTTGCAGGGCCTTGCAGTGCAGACGACACAGGGCAAGTTCTGCTTGTGGGTGCGAATTGTGAAAACAGTTGTGCGAGGGCCCCCGCACAAGCCTGTTGTCCTGCTGAGCCCTACCAGTACAGTTTGTGTGCGCCAGTACCGTCTCCTAGGGGGACATGAGATCAGCCAGACGATCCTGAAGCTGGAGGAGGCAGGCATTATACACCCCACTCACAGCTCATTCAATTCCCCTGTGTGGCCGGTTCACAAGCCAGACGGCACCTGGCGCATGACTGCGGACTAACGGGAACTGAACAGGGTGACACCGCCCCTGCATGCCACCATCCCCTCCGTAATGGACCTCATGGGCCGCCTGTCCTTGACACTGGGGCAGTACCATTATGTCGCGGACTTGGCAAACGCCTTTTTCTCCATCGACATTGCGCCAGAGAGTCAGGAGCAGTTTGCCTTCACTTGGGAGGGATGACAATGGACATTTGTGGTCCTGCCGCAGGGGTACCTGCACAGCCCAATGATCTGCCATGGCCTGGTGGCCCAGGACTTGGCCACGTGGAAACATGCCCCAGCGGTGTCTCTATTCCACTATATAGATGACATAATGTTAGCTTCTGATTCTCTTGCAGATCTAGAGAGTGCGGCAAAGGCCCTCAGAGTGGCACTTAATGACTGGGGATGGGCTGTCAACGAGGCCAAGGTCCAAGGGCCTGGATTGTCTGTCAAATTCTTGGGAGTTATCTGGTCAGGTAAGACCAAGGTTATGCCAGAAGCTGTCATTGACAAAATCCAGGCATATCTGCACCCGGAAATAGTGAAACAGCTCCAGACCTTTCTGGGCCTTTGAGGTAATGGCAGGTGTTCATACCCCACTTGGTGACTATAACGCGCCCCTGTCATAGTCTGACAAAACTGGGTGCGGTGTGGGACTGGACCTCTAGGACGGAGGAAGAATTTACGGCTGACAGACGGGCTGTGGCTCAAGCCCAGACTTTGCGAGTGGCTGATCCCACCCTCCCATACCTGCTTACAATTCAGGTGCAGGAGGAGGGCTTTGGTTGGGGTCTGTGGCAGACCCATGGGACCAGGAAGGTGCCCTTGGATTTCTGGTCTCAACTCTGGAAAGGAGCTGAACAAAGATGCTCGATCGAGAAGACACTAGCGGCCATTTACACAGCCCTAGTGGCCTGTGAGGCCATCACATGTCCTGCACCTGTGACGGTGCAGTCCACATACCTGGTCGAGGGATGGCTGCACTCATGGACCAGGGCGCCCAGGAGAAGGGTGGCCCAAACTCTCACAATGACCAAGTGGGGAGCGTATTTGGAGCAATGGGCCACATTTAGCTCCAGTCTGCTGTCCCAAGAGCTCCACGAGCTGTTGGGCCTGGTGGCCTTCGGGACAGACAAGGAAGAGGCACTTCCAGAGCACCCTGTAGAGGTGGCCAGCCCGCACAGGGAAGGAAAGTCACCTGTCCCTGGTGGGGCATGGTACATGAATGGATCCTATCGGGGCCAGCTTCCCACATGGACTGTGGTGGGGTTACAGCCAGAATCAGAGTAATTCTGGTATGACACTGGCCCAGACCAGAATAGCCAATGGGCCGAGCTCAGGGCTGTTTGGCTGGTGCTCATGCACGAGGAGGGGGATGTGCATGTCTACACTGACATCTGGATAGTGTTTTGGGATCTCACCCTGTGGCTGCCCCTTTGGGCCGCCCAGGGGTGGATGATAGGTCGGTGCCCTTTGTGGGGACGTGCCCTTTGGGAGAACTTTTGGTAATGGGGCAGGAGCCAGGCGGCTACGATTTACCATGCCTTGGGCCATAAGCCATCCCTTTCCCCGGGAAAACGACATGGCAGACACATTGGCGCAAGTCCCCCCCAACCATCCTCTCTCCCCTTCGGCGGTGCAGAATGCCACTAGGGGACCTTGGTTACATCGGAAATTGGGGCATGTAGGCCCACGAGCCATGTGCCAAGTAGCCCAGCACTGGGGCATACCTCTGACAGTGGCTGACGCCACAGAGGCTGTTCGATCATGTCCCCAGTGTGCCAGCCACCACCCCCATCAGTGGGGATTGCCCACTCAGCCTGGCAAGGTTGAGCAGGGGCTATGCCCCCTACAGGTGTGGCTGGCGGATTATGTGGGGCCGCTTCCCCAAGCTGTAGATAGGCAGTACCTGCTTAAGGTGGTTGACACTGCCCCTGGCTTGGGGTTTGCATGACCTACTCCCACTGCTTTGCAGCAGGACACCATAAGTGCCCTGGAGCAGCTGAGCACTGCATATGAGCCGTCGCTCACCATCTTGAGCCACCGAGGAACCCATTTCACCAGACAGCAGGTTCAGCAGTGGGCAAAGGAGCAGGATATAGAGTGGCAGCTGCATGTCCCCTATCGCCCGCAGGCTGCAGGTATGACAGAACGTTTCAACGGGCTGCTGAAGGAAAAGCCCCGGGCCTTAGGAGGGACAAGTCCACGGAAACAATGGGCATCCCAAGTGCCACTAGCATTGCGTCTGCTAAATGAGCAGCCATGAAAGACAGGCCAGTCACCGCTAGACAGAGTGGCAGAGGGGTTGCAACGTACCCTCAAGGTAGTGTTGGGGTTGAGCCAACCCCAAGATTTGCCCTGAGTACAGCAGGGAGCTCTGCTCCTGCCAACCCGGGAAACTCTGGCTGAAGGCCAGACATGAACATGGACTTGGCCATGGAAGGCTATTGTCTCCTGGGATTCCTGGGTAGCCTTAGTGTAAATCTGGGGTCTGGCACTGGTTGTGGACTGCAAGTCCAACCCTTGTTGTGCTCCTGACCAAACCCCTTGCAGGTCACCTTGCCACGAGACGGGAGAGGGACCTTGCTACAAGGTACCTTTGCACTGGCCCTGTGGCCTTTGCCTTTGCTGAAGGTCCAGGAGGTGGACTTGCCTTCTCCCAAAGTTTCAGGGGTAATGGTGTGGTATCACCATCCAGTTGCCCTGCCTCTGGTGGCTACTGTCCTTTCCCAGGATGGGAGAGTGGCTTGCATACTGCCAGAAGGTTGGGATTTACCATTAATGGTCTCTGTCTCCTTACCATCTTATCATCCAGCCTAGGTGCGGGCAACAGCATCCTGGCCTGGGGCCATGTCTTTGCCCAGGTGCACAATGTCTCCTAGTGCTGGGTGTGCACTGAGCTCCCCACATCGGTGGCTGAAGGACTCCAATGGTGCATAACACTGGCTACAGGCTCGACTTTGACCTGGCTGTGCCCCTGGCAGACAACTAGGGACTGGACCTTGCACTGGAAAACAGTGGACACCCTTCTGCAATGAGAATACCACAACGCCCCACCCTTACTGGGCTATGCAGTGAACAATGGGTGGGGATGGTTGACGGGGGAGCATGTGGAACTATTAGAACCGGCCCCTCGTTGTATACAATAGAACAGGTGCAAGCCATTCTGAACCATACTGTAGGGTGGACCCCAGAGGAGTTGTGTGGCGATATAACATGGGTGGAATTCTCAGGCTTTGGGATAGAAGGCGATATGTGGCCACACAACCCACGGATATTCTCCCAGCTGGGTACTTATGGGTTTGTGGCCACTACGAATGGCCATACCTCCCTGCCCACTGGACAGGCCGTTGTACATGGAGTCACCCCTATATAGCAGGAAGAGTTCTGGACATGCTCCCACAGACGCCCCAGAATGAGGACATGCTGTACCATAGGTGGCATTGCCACAAATGGGCAGTGTGGTGGTTTTACTCGCTGGCCCTTTTTCTCCCCGGGGCTGGGACTATCAATGTGGAGCTACAGGTAGAGGCCTTGGCTGAGCACACTGCCTGGGCCCTGAGTGCTACCAGGATGGTGATGTCCTTGTTAATAGATGAGACTGCCCAGATGTGAAAAGTTGTGCTGCAGAATCTCATGGCCCTCAATCTCGTAGCAGCAACGCAGGGTGTTACATGTGCCCTCCTGCACATAGAGAGCTGTGTTTACATACCCGACCACCAGGGACAAGTGCAGAGCACATTAAAAGAGATGGACACAAAAGTCCAGGCCATCCATGCACTGACTGAGGACCCTTTGTCCCCCTGGTGGTCTCACCTCAGCTCTACCTGGCGCTGGGTGATAACTGTAGCTGTGTTGGCCAGCAATTTTCTTGTATTGTGCTGTGCCATCTATTGTTGTTGTGGCCTTTGGGTCTAGGGTCTTGCCCTTAGAGAAAAACTGCAGTCCCAAACCCTGTAGAGGTGAAGTGTGGGGACCCAGCTGTCAGGGCCCCCTAGCGTTGGGAGGCCATTGAGAGCTGTCAGAGCCCCCTAGCATGGGAAGCAGTTGACAGGCTTTGGAAGCGGACCAGCCTGGCCCCTCTCCTCTGGGTGGGACAGTGGAGAAGACAGACAGGCTGGTGCAAGATTGCTTATAAGTTTACTGTATGTGTAAGTTTCGTGTAAGTTTCTCCCTAGTATGCATGTGTTGTTGGCATCATGTCACTATTGTTCATGTATGTATATAAACCCCAGTTCCATTTTGATCACTCTTTCTGACCCTGGCCTTGGATGAATAAAGAGCTGTTGCTGCATTTATGGCACATCAGCCACATGCTTTCTTTCATTTGGGCATCTCACCACCAAAACGGTCCCTGATTGACACAGTTGGACCCAACATGTTGAATAAAGATATATTTTGAAATTAATTTAATCTATTTCTTTTGTTATCATTTGTTTCTATGAAGCTACTAAAAGTTTTTAAATTATATATATATATGTGGCTCACATCATATTTCTACAGGACAGAGCTAAGAGAGATGGCTTTCCTATAATTTAGTATCCTTTTCTTGCACAACAGAAATATGCAGAATCTTGGAGCTTTGTGCAACTGCTTCCTGGAATGACCATTCAGGTCTCTAGAAGCAACACCAGAAAACAACATGTGTGTATGCAGAGGGAATGGTCAGCAGACGTTCCTGCACATATTTATCATGTCATTTCAGTCACTCAAATCGTGGCAACCACGTTAATTCTCTGTTATTTACTATTATTTTTATCTTGTACGCTTCACACAACTGCCAACATGTGGGAACAGTAGACATAATCTGGTACAGAAGCTATGTTTGAATACATGGGTAAAGAAAAGTCAAAACATTTAACGTGTTACCTAAATATGATATTGTTTATATTTATTAACAGTGAAGAAGAAAATAAGGGCTTATAGTTCTACCAAAACCAAGACAAGTTGTATTAGTTCATCATAGATGGAAACACCAGAAAAGGTTTACATATAAACTAATTAAAGGCAGAGGAGTCAATTCTGTGACCTCTGAAGATCAGTCCCTGCCTTTATCAGAGCACCAACTTCTGTACTGTGATTCCATTAATAATTTTTAAAAGTAGCAACAACAGAAAGAAAACTGAGTTCAATGAGGTTAACTACAGAGACCAATCACAATGATTTTACCTCAGACTTATGAACTGAATAAAATGTCAGGTAAAAAAAAAAGGCTTATGAACAAAACATGTATACCACTTCAATGTTTATTAAAACACATTGTCAGTTCATTACTTTTGATGCATCCTCAGTGTGAAGTATTATTACAAATTTTGTCAAAAGGAAAAAAAAAAGGGAGGGAGGGAGGGAAGAAGAGAGGAAAGGAGGACACTTTAACTCTAGATGACCAAAATGATTAGTCTCTGGTGGTTTCCTCCCATGCCATTTCATAGTCCTTAGAGAAATTCAGCATACTTGTTTGATACACAAGACTTGCCCATGCCAGAAAGAGCAAAGAAGAGCTTCTAATTATTACATGGATGACAGTGTGAAGCAACCGTTATAACAACTTGGCTCAGGTCTCTAAGCTCATTACTGGGCACGTGCCCACAAGGACCATTTCAGAGTCTTTTCAGCTGAGCCAGCTAAGTACAGAGGAACTGGAAAGTCCTTACCACATCATTTTTCTGGAAGAAACTAAGCAAAATGCAGCCACATTTTGGAAACTTTAGCTTCCAACTCAAATGTGATCTATTCTCAAAAATTGCTCTGGAGCCCACCACAGAAGCGAGGGCTCATTTATTCTTTTTCTCTGCCTTTAACTGTGGGCACTTAACTCTTTCCAGCTATCACATAATTAAGCACCTATATGTCTGTCTTTTGCTCCAGACTCAAACTCCATGATGGCAAAGAAAATGTCTTTTTTGTTTTGTTTTCTTTTTTTAAATTTTATTTTTCACTTACAGTTGACATTCAATATTATATTAGTTTCAGGCTTACAGCATAATGGTTCGACATTTATATACCTTATGAAGTGTCCCCCTGATAAGTCTAGTACCCACCTGGCACTGTACATAGTTATTACAATATTATTGACTATATTCCCTAGGCTGTACTTTACATCCCTATGACTATTTTGTAACTGCCAATTTGTACTTCTTAATCCCTTCACTTTTTTCACCCTGCCTCCAACCACCCTCCCATCTAGCAGCCATCAATTTGTTCTCTTTATGAGTTTGTTTCTGCTTTGTTTATTTGGTTTTTTTAGATTCCACATGTAAATCATATGGTATTTGTCTTTCTCTGCCTGACTTATTTCATTTAGCATAACACCTTTCAGATCCAAAGGAATAGGAATTATTCATCTTTGTATCTCACCTAACAACTGGCACAGACTGGGACTCAGTTTTTGTAGTCGGGTTTCATCTCTCTTGACTGTCCTAAAGAGCAGCAGCAAATATGAGGCATCAGCAAAATTACGTTCAACTGAACAGCTGGTGGAGCTGAGTTATAATTCAGACTCAAACACTTACTCTCTCCTAGGTTCAGCTCTGTTCTCTGTAAGGCAGGAGAGCTAAACTAGGCTATCTGCAAGGTCTACTTTACTTTCAACCCTTTGTGGTTCTGATAATCTATACTTTGAAAGTCTGAAAGTGTTTTCATTTTGTTATCTATAGAGGAGCAGGTTCTTCTAATGAGGATCTAAAACATAAACTTTGCTTCCAACATTTTCATTTTTCCCTGCAAAGTGCTAAACACAATTTACTACCTCAAGGGAATCTATATCAAACTCTATCAATCCAATTTGAGATTTCATCTATTAAATCACAGGCTGTCTTTTATTTTACTAAGAAACATTACAGGTTAAGCCACTCCATATGATAGTTAATTTTGGGATATGCACATGTGAGAGAAATAAAATGAGGGGAGAAAGAAAGAGAAGTAGCTTTAAAAAAATGTGTACTCTTCTCTAGAGCAGGTTCTATATCACCTTCTCCTTTTGATTCACTGATTGTCCAGCCCCTCTTGCATATAGCATGGTGCTCAACACATATTAAATGTTCATTCATGTGTGAATGAACAAATGAAAAGTAAATACATAATTGCATTTTTAAAAACTATTGCCAAAATTATTTTGCATAATTGCATGAGATCAGTAAGAATTTGTTTATGTCCTGCTTTTGGCTTTTCCCTGGAAAGACCTAGATTCCTAAACCAAGAAAGAAAAACTGCCAATAAAGGTATAAGAAATAAATAACTGCACAGCCAAGGAAGCCAGGTAAAGTTGAAGTGCCATCCTCATCCAGAGATACCAGAGGGAATGATCTGGGAGAAGTAGAGCAGGCATACCAAACTTCCCAGATTAATTCTCAACAAAGACCCACCCAGAACTTTGAATTCACTTTCAGCTGCTCACTATGCAATTCAACATTATTTTCTATTGATCTCCAATGCCAACAGTTGGGGATTTTGGTTTCAGGACTTTCTAAGGTCACTGATAACTCTTGAGTTACCTTTAATTGTTGGTATCTGTAATGATTAGATATTGGGGAAAACAAATAGTAGACTCAAGCCTCTTAAGACAAACAAAACAAGTAGAAAGCAAAGCCTGGGGAAAAAGGAACTTTGGGAAATAGAGTGGGAAATGACAAATGTAACATACAACGACCAGCAAGCTTACTTCTTATTCAGGAAAAAAAAGGAAATGGTGTAAAGGACAGTCTGGGACTGAGAAATGACCCTAGAGTTTTATTTTTGGGTTTAAAAAAAGATTTTGATTAAAAATATAGCTAACATACAGTATTACATTAGTCTCAGGAGTACATCACAGTTATTCCACATTTATATACCTAAAAAGTCATCACCATGATAAGTCGAGCAACTATTTGATACTATACCACGTTATCACAATATTATTGACTATGTTCCCTATGCTGTATATTACATCCCCCTGAATTATTTGTTTTATACCTAGAAATTTGGACCTCTTATTCCCCTTCATCTTTTTCCCCATTTTTAATTTTTCAATTATAATTGACATTCAATATTATTTTATATTGATTTAAGGTGTACATCATAGTGACTAGACATTTATAATTTAAGAAGTGATCTCCTAACTAGTCGAGTACCCATCTGGCACTATACATAGTTATTGCCATATCATTGACTATATTTCCCATGCTGTACTTTACATCCCCATAACAATGTTATAACCAATTTGTACTACTTAATCCCTTTACCTTTTATACCCTGTCCCCCAAAACCCTCCCACTTATCACATCAACAAATCTAGTACCCATGTGACTCCATATATAGCTATTACAATATTATCGACTATATTCCTTATGTTATACCCTACATCCCAATAACAACACTGTAACTACCAATTTGTACTTCTTAACCTTTTCCCCTTTTGTCACCCAAACCCCCTCCCATTGATGTGGTGTCTCCTTTATAGTCTTAATTATAAAACTTATATTCAGCTAGATTTCAGATGGTTCTTTAGGTTGACTTTTCTGTAATTTAGTTGTAATTTTAATGTGTTCATGGAAGGAAGTAGGCACAATGTTTATCTCTAACCCTAAAGTTTAACTGATAGTAAACCTACTTGTCTCTTCTAACACAGTGCCTCAGTACACGGAAACATTCAACAGCTGCAGAAGGTAACACATCCTTATTGAATGACTGAAGTAACTCAGGATATACTGTGGAAATAATTGTGATACAAGCCATCAGCAAAAAGGCAAAAAGGAGAGAAAGGCTCTAATACTCTCACCCTTTATTCCACTCATCATCTAAAAAGCTTGGCAAACAAGGAGGAATTTAAAGTAATAGTATCACTAAGTTAAAAGTTCAAAGTTGTTCTGATGATTTTCAAATCTGGCTATTCAAAAGATAGTTTTACATCTTGATTAATGTCTTAATTTTGGAAAGTAATGATATACTAACTAGTATTAAAATGGAACTTAAAGTGATCAAAATTTTCTTTTCCTACAATCTTAAACAAAAGTCTTTCTGGTAGTCAGCCTCTTGATGACTCCCAATTATTCTTGCCACCTGGTATGCATGTTCCTGTGCTCTCCCCTACCACCTTGAATAAAGTGATCTATGTAACCATAGGATACTGCAGAAATGAGGAGTGTGACTTCTGAGGGTAAAGAAAGAGACTTCTCCCAAGATGGAAGTGAAAGAGAAGATCTGAGAATGGAGCAGAAATATTGAGGAAAATATCAATCTAGAGTTTGAAGCTGATGGTACACTGAAGGTAATCATAGCACAACAAATACCAAACCCAACTCAACTCCTGACACAAATGGAATAGCAGAAAAAGAAGCATGTCCATTGCTGAGCACAAACATTCTTACTCTCTACTGTTCTATACACATTGTCTGACATTTAAACAAAAGCAACTAGCAAGGTGATTAATTTAAATCCATTCATATTAAAGATTATATTAATTGCAAATGGCTGAAACACACAAAAAAATAGAGAAATTATCACACTGGATAAAAAATTAAGACCCAAGTATATGCTATCTACAAAATATCCATTTTTAAGTTTAAAGACAGAGGTTAAAGGTAAAAGGATGGAAAATATATCATGCAAACACTAATTAAAAGAAAGCTGAAGTGGCTATAATAATATCATAAGAAGTAGAATTCAGGAGAAGAAATATTTCAAGGAATAAAAGGGGTATTGGAAAAAAGAAAAAAGAAAAAAAAGAAGACATTACATAATAATAAAGGAGTCAATTCATTAAGAAGAAATAACAATCCTATACCTAATTTGCATGCACTCAACAACAGAACTTCAAAACATGAAGCAAAATCTGGGAGACCTGAACATGAAAATAGACAAACCCACACCTAAAGTTGAAAATTCAACAAACATCTATCAGTAAACAACAGAACAAGTAGACAGGAAATAAGTAAGAATATGAAGACCTGAATAACATTATTAAACAATTTAACCTAATTGATATTTCTAGAATGTTCTACACAACAAAAGACTGTAAATTATTTTCAAGTGCACATAGAACATTCACCAAGATAGACCATATCCAAGATCAGGTCTCAAGAAATTTAAAAGAATTGAAATCAAACAATATGTTCTCTGATTATGTGGAATCAAACTAGAAATCAATAACAAGAAAGATATCTGAAAACTTCCCAAATATTTGAAAATCAACCAACACATTTCCAAATAATTGTGTCAAAGCAAAGGTCACAAAGGAAGTTAGAAAATGTTTTGAATAGAATGAAAATCAAAACACAACATATCAAAACTTGTAAAATGCAGATAAAGTTGTGCTTAGAAGGAAATTTATTGCAATAAGTATTTAGATTACAGAAGAAGAAATTCTTAAATCAATTATCTAAGCTTATGCCTTAAAAAGATGGGGGATGGGAGCAAAGGGAAGAGTATATCAAACCCAAAGCAATCAGAAGGAAAGGCATAATAAAAGATCAGAGCAAAAATTGAATTTTAAATAAACAAGAGACAGAGAGAGGAAAGAGAGAGAGAGAGAGAGAGAGAGAGAGAGAGAGAGAGAGAGAGAGAGAGAGAGAGAATGAGAGAGAGAGAATTGAAGAATCCAAAATCTGGGTCTTTTTAAGATCAGTAAAATTGAAAATTTTAAAGCAGACTGACCACAAAAAGAGAAAGAAGGCCCACATTACCCACATCAAGAATTAAAGAGTTGGAAACAACCAAAATGCCCATCGGTAGATGACTGGATTAAGAAACTTTGGTATATTTACACAATGGAGTATTACGCAGCTATAAAGAAGAAGGAAATAGTACCTTTTGCAACAATATGGATGGAACTAGAGAACATTATGCTAAGTGAAATAAGTCAGTCAGAAAAAGACAAATATCATATGATCTCACTTATACGTGGATTCTAAGGAACTGAATGGATGGGAGAGGTGGATGGAGATAATCTCAGAGACACAGAGGAAGAACTGAGGGTTGTTAGTTGGGAGGGGGTGGTGATGAAGGAGAAGGGGAAGGGATGAGACAATACAATATGGTAAATGCAATATGGCCTCAGGAATAGGAAAAGATAGTCTGAGGAATATAATCAGTAATGTTGTAAATATTTCTTAGGGGGCCAGATGGACTCATGTCCTGTTGGGGAGACCACTTCATAGTCGGTGAAGAGGCCTGACCACCGCACTGTATTTCTGAAAATGATGTTGAATAAGATTGTATGTCAACTATAATTATATATACATATAGTCACGGGACATGGAGTAGAGAGGGGGAATGGAGTCAATGGAATTGTAATAGATAAGCATGATATCGGGGGTGGGAGGGCAATACATGGGGGAGGGGGGTTGTTACTTTGTGAGGGTGAAAAGGATAACTATTGCATTGTTCTGTACACCTGAAACTAACAATAAAATAAAAAAGAATTAAAGAAAAGAGAAAGCTATAGTTTATACAGACATTAAAAGAATAAGAAAATATTAAATGAATTCTTACAATAAATCCTCCTTTATATCTTTCTCCTTTTGTTCAATATTTTTTGGGGTAGGAATTAATACATGGTGCTGTGTATGGCATAGTTAATTTACCTCAT
The DNA here is from genome assembly GCF_001890085.2 of Hipposideros armiger. Taxonomy (NCBI): domain Eukaryota; kingdom Metazoa; phylum Chordata; class Mammalia; order Chiroptera; family Hipposideridae; genus Hipposideros; species Hipposideros armiger. The sequence goes on along the minus strand of NW_017732957.1, from coordinate 62,058 downwards.
TGTGATATGTCACTGTATGAAAATACCATAATTTACTTTTTCTGCTATAGTTAGGATTTTTTTTTATTGTCTTCATTTGGGGACTATTGAGCTTCTATGAATATTTTTGTATATATCTTCAGGCCCACTTGCAAACTCAGTTCTTTTAACTATACACCTAGGAGTAGGATTTCTGAATTACTGGCTATGCGTATGTTCAGTTGTAGTACATACTGACAAATTATTTTTCACTGTGACTGTGAATTTATACTTCAACCATTAGTATAAAAAAATTGTATTTGCTCTGCATTACATGCAGGATTCATGAATGCTTACCTTCATTGTAGTTCACAGTATTTACTCTCATGTAAAGCCCTTTCTTATTTTCAGACTGTTTATCTTTTTAAGGTATAAATCAGGCACCATGTCCTTCAATGCTCTAATGAGTAGGGACAAGAAAGGGGGGGTAAATATGCTCAAATGGGTTCTTTGAATATCCTCTCACTGTGCTTGAGATGAGGGAAACATGCCCTCACTTCTTTCTTTTAGAAGGGTGGAACTCACAGAATAACAATAGCTTTTACTTTTTAAAAATTGTGGTAAAATATATATAACAAAGCCATTTTAACCATTTTAAAGTGTATAACACAGTGACATTAATTACAGTCACAGTGTTGTGCAACTATTACCGTTATCCATTTCCAGAACTTTTACATCACCCCAAACTGAAACTATGCACTCATTAAATAATAACTTCCATAACCCTCTCCCCCAGACCCTGACAACCACCATTCTACTTTCTGTCTCTATTAATCAACAGCTTTCTCTTAAGCCTTCATCACTAAATTTTCTGCCTATATTAAATTAGCCTACCTTTTCATGCATTTACTATCAGTATAATGCCAAAAAGACATGAAACACATTCTTGAATATGCCCTCTGAGAACTTGCATATTGGAAATTGCATTCTGTGTATATGTTGATGGCTCAGTCAAAATTTCTAAACTATTGCATGAGCATGAAACCTTAGTGAATTACTTTTTTCCCCTTCCTGTACCTCTGACTGTATATTTATTCTGTCCTTCTAAAGAGTCAGGATTTTTTTCACAGAAGCATCTCCATTAGTTCTGTTTGCCATAATGTGGCTGCTGTTTGAACTTTCTATTTTGCTTTGACAATTTAGGAAGCAGAATGTTTCCTAATTTGGGAAATGTGTATTTAATATCTCTACTGTGCATCAATTGAACTGGGCTGAATTTAGCTGATATCGTGGGAGTTCCTCAATAACTCAGCATTTCTATAAATGTATCATCCTGTTAAATGATGTTCTGACATATTTGCACAGCACTTCCGGCCTCTCCAGTAAATTAGAGATAATGAGAACTATTATCTTTGTTAGAATTTGTCTCTTTGTGGTGATACATGGAGGAAATGCCCATAAATTGTGATCTATTATGTATAACAAGTTCTTTTGAAATCTACTTATGAGAAAAACAGATTCTTTAACTTTCAAATGACACTCCGGCCTGGATAAAGAGGGATTTTTTTTTCTCCCCATAGAGTGGGGCATCTAATATAAGGAAGTATATATAGATTGGTAACTAATCTTTTAAAAATGTGCTCTCATTTCACATTGTCAGCACAGTGCATTTTCCCAAAACCAGACCATAAACTGGAAAGGACCTCAAGAGATCTTTACCCTATTATCATTTCAGGTGAAACTGCCCAAACTCCAGTAGGGAATTTTCTACCAACTCTATAATAGACAGCACCAGTGTTCAAAGAGTTCAAATGATCCCACAGAATAGTGGGTAACCTGAAAAGAGGGCAAGTCATCATTGCCTATAGTAGACAATTCAGTACAACAGAGGTCTTTTCATGTAAGTTCAGCAAACTTGTATTAAGGGCCAGATAGTAAATAGTTTAGTTTTGGGGGGTCATATAATCTCTTTCACAACTAATTAACTTTGCCATTGTAGTGCAAGAGCAGTCAGAGACAATATGGAAACAAATGGGCATGGCTGTGTTACAATAAACTGCATTTACAAAGTCTGACAGTGAGCATGATCTGCCCCACCATCCACAGTTTGCTAACACCTGCCCTACAGAGTCTTGAATTCTAAATTAGTTATCTACATGTTTGCATTTAAGATTGTCCTTTGCATTAGATGATAACTATGTCTGGAAGGAGTGACACACTCTCAAAAATTCCTTAATGTGTATAGCAGACTCTATCCCCTATCCCTTCAGCCTGAGTTCTCTTATATCTATTTCAGTTGTTGGCCTGGTGATAGCGTTTTACTTTAAGAGCATGAATCTCTCTTCTTCCCTGAATGAAGGTTTTCTCCAGAACTGTGAAGCCCAGGTATGGGGTTTCTAATACCTCCAGAGCAACCTTCAACCTTGGGGAGATGAGAGTCAGTGGGTAAATGACAGCTTCCCTGTCTCCAGAGAGATGATTCTGAGATATGCTCCACATTTTTCAAAGGATCCCAGTGTAATTGAGTCCCAGCTGCCTAAAGCATAATCTGTTGATTACAGACAATGTATTGGCATTTTTGCTATCCCTATCTCACTTCTTCTCTTGTGCTTCCTGAAATTACTTCCCAAATCAACTGCTTGCACTTAATGTTCTTGTCTTGAAAACTACTTTGAGGCACTCCAAATTAAGACAAATGGATCCATAAATTTTCTTGTGTTCCTTCATAGCAGAAGACAGTGAGGTGCATGAAAACATTGGAAGTCCTTTAAGTGAGAAGGAACAGAAATTTTGATAGAGGGGTAGGAGGCACTGAAATGAGTTGTTGGCACATAAGAGGTGATGTGAGGTGATGACACAAGCCATTCAGTCCAAAGATGTAGGTCAAATGCTGTAATTCACCACTTACTTTGATAACCTGACATTCAGCTAGTTAGTTAAACTCCCTGAAACTGTTTTCTCATCTGAAATATGGGGGAAATAGCCTCCTTATGTATGTTTTTTAAGAAAACTTTTAAAAACACTTCTAGATTCAGAGAAAAATTGTGTAGTACAATTTCCATAAACTCCTTACCCAGTCTCCTGTTATTAAGCACTTCCTTACTTTCTGATGCCACAAGATGCTCTCGGCTCACTTTGTACTTTGAAAACAACTTAGATAAAATGACCAAACTTCTTGCCAATTACAATTTATCAAAATTGGCGTGAGGAGAGATAGACAATATGATTAACCCAATGTGCAGTAAATAATTGAATTCATAATTAAAATCTTCTCACAAAGAAAACTCCATCCCCTGATGGCATCACTAATGGATTCTATCAAACTTTTGAGGAAGAAATAAGATAAATTTACACAAACTTACACAATCTCTTAGAATACACAAATTCTTTATTTTACACAAACTCTTTTTTTAAAGATTTTTATTAAAATGTAGCTAACATATAATATTCTTTTAGTTTCAGGTGTACATTATAGTTATTCAACATTTATATACCTAAAGAGGTCATTACCATCATAAGTCTAGCAACCACCGGACACCATACCTCACTATCACAATACTATTGACTATATTACCTATGCTATATATTACATCCCCATAACTTATTTTACACCTGGAAATTGGACCTCTTATTCCCTTTCACCTTTTCCACCCTTTTTTAATTTTCCAATTACAGTTGACATGGTTAGACATTTATATAATTCAAGAAGTGATTCCCTTAACTACTCTAGTATCCACCTGGAAATATACATAGTAATACCATATCATTGACTATATTTCCTATGCTTTACTCTACAGCCCCATGACTATTATGTAACTACCAATTTGTACTTCTTAATCCTTTCACCTTATTCATGCAGCACCCCAACCATCTTTCCATATATCACCCCAATAAATCAAGTACCCATTGTAGGGAGCCGGAGGTCTGCAGTAAGGGTTAAGCCTGAAAGCTGGCAGGCTGACAGGCTCTCAGGTCCGGGTGAGCAGCGTGGGAAGGTTGGCCGCTGAGGAGAAAACAGCCAACGGCCTTGAAAGCTACAGAGTGGAAGGCCATCCTGTTAACAGTTTCTGCTTGCTATATTTTGTTGTCTCGCTTTGGAAAGATTGCTTCCAAGGAATTTGTTCCCTGAGAGGAAGGGGCTACTCCCTCAAGGTCTACTTAGAAAAGTTACTTTTCCTATAAAAGCTGTATACAAATAATAAACGAGGCCACTCTCTGCCATCAGCATTGGGTGGCTCTCCTGCCCCCAGCTTTCATCTCTAGTCTCTTTCTTTTCCAGTCTCCCACCCAGTCCTCTCAGGCATCCTTTCGGTGGGCTCCTGGCTGACTAGTCAGGAATGCTCGGTTGGTGCATGGGTCGCACCAACCTATCTGATACTGCCCATGGATATTTCAATATTATTAACTATGTTCCTTACACTATACCCTTCATCCCTACAAATACTGTGTAACAACCTATTTGTACTTCTTAATCTCTTTCTCTTTTTCACTCACCCTCCTAACACCCATCCATCTGGCAACCATCAAAATGTTCTCTGTATCTATGAGTTTGTTTCTGTTCTGTTTGTTTTGTTCTTTAGATTCCACATATAAACGAAATCACATTTCATCTGTCTTTTCCTGTCTGACATACTTCACTCAGCACAATACCCACCAGGTCCATCTATGACACTGCAAATGGCAAAAACCCATTCCCTTCCATGATCAAGTAATATTCCATTGTGCATATTGTGTACCACCTCCTCTTTATCCATTCATCCATCCATGAACACCCACACTGCTTCCACATCTTTTGCCATTGTAAACAATATTGTAATGAACATATGGACGCACATGTCCTCTCAAAGTGGCATTTTGGATTTATTTGGACAAATACTCAGAAGTGAGATTACTGGGTCCTTCTTTGTATATTATTATAGCCTTTGTTTTAAGGTCATTTTGTCTGGTATATGCATTGCTACCCCAGCTGTTTGTTTGTTTTAATTTCCTCCTTAACTAAATATATTTTGCCATTCTATTACTTTCAGTCTTTGTGTGTCTTTTGAGCTGAAGTAAGTCTGTTATAGGCAGCATATGTAAGGGTCTTGTTTTCTTATTTATTCAGCCACTCTATGTGTTTTGATGGAAGCCTTGAATCTATTTACATTTAAAATTGATTGATAGATATAAAATTGATAAATAATTGTTGATAGATATATGGTTATTGCTATTTTATAATTAATATTTTTTATTTTTATTTTCATCTTAAAGACACCCTAGTTACATTTCTTGTAATACTAGTTTGGTGGTGATACACTCCTTTACCTTTTTCTTGCCTGGGAAGCTCTTTATCTTTCCTGTGATTCTAAATGATAGTTTTGCTGGGTAGAGTAATCTTGGTGGTAGTTCCAGGCTTTACATCACTTTGAATATTTCATGCCAATCCTTTCTGGCCTACAGAGTTTCTATTGAGAAATCAGCTGACAGTCCTATGGCAGCTCTGTTGTATGTAACTAAGTGCTTTTCTTTTGCTGCTTATAAGATTGTTCGTCTTTAACCTTTGGTATTTTAATTATGATGTGTCTTGGTGTGAGCCTCTTTGGGTTTATCTTGTTTGGGAGTCTCTGTGCTTCCTGGGCTTTTATGTCTATTTCTTTCATCAGGTTAGGGAAGTTTTTTGTCATTATTTCTTCAAATAGGTTTTCAATGCCTTGCTCTCTCTTTTCTTTTTTTGGTACAACTATGGTATGAATGTTGGTATGCTTGATGTTGTCTCAAAAGGTCCTTAAACTATCCCCATTTTTCTGGATTCCTTTTTCTTTTTCTTTTTCTTTCTGATTGGGTATTTCCTGCTACCTTATCTTCTAAATCACTGATTCAATCTTCTGCTTCATTAATCTACTGTTGATCCCCTCTAGTGTATTCTTCATTTCAGTTATTGTATTCTTTATTTATGACTGGCTCTTTTTTGTTTTCTATCTCCACTTTTATGTTTCCTATCTCTTTGTTGAAGTTCTCCATGAGATCATTGAGCATCCTTGTAACCAGTGTTTTGGACTCTGCATCTGGTAGATTGCTTGTCTCCATTTTGTTAGGTTCTTTTTCTGGAGCTTTGTTTGTTCTTTTATTTGGGACATGTTTTTTTTGTCTCCCAACTTTGCCTCCTTGTGTTTATTTCTATATACTAGGTAGGGCTGCTATGTCGCCTGGTCTTAGTAGACTGACCTTATGTAGCTAGGTGTCCTTGTGGCCCTGTGGCACAGTCACCCTGATGACTTGTGCCAGGTGCTACAGGAGTGTCCCTTTTGCATGTTGTGTGTGCCTCCTGTTGTAGTTGAGCTTTTGTTGCTTTTTCACATCAATGGGAAGATTGACCCTTGGGCTGATTGGTTGTGAGGACCTACTGTGGAGGAGCTGTGTTGCAGAGGCTGACTCTATGTAGTAGGGCTCTGGTGCCTGCCCAGTCTTCCCTGTGCATTGTTGTCCTTGGAGGTAGCCAGGTGATCTTCTGGCTCTTTCTGAAGTTGGCCACTGAGAGTGCCAACCTCAGGGCCTCTTGGGAGGCACCCCACAATAGGCCAAGTTCAGCCGCAAACTGCACCCTGCTCAGGGCTCCCTGGCATAAGCCACAAAGCAATCCACAGATGGCCACCAGCCACTCTTGGTTTGGAGGTGCCTCAAGAGGCTAAGCTACAAACCAAGACTGGCTACAACTAGTGCTGGGTTTGAGACTGCTCAGCAAGAGGTAATGGACACACCAAAGCAGATGCTGTTAGTTTGTGTTTTGTGAACATTTCAGATATTTTAGGAAAGTCTGCAACATGAGCCAAGACAGGCTGTTTGTATGAAAATGCCACTGGAAGCGGCTTGGGTGTGCCTAAAAGATGAGTGGTGTGGGTCTCAAGCAATCACCAGGGTGGGGCAGGTGAATGGCAGTAGCTAGGCTGATGGAAACTAAGATACAGTGGTTATTTGCATCTGCAAGTCAGGAGGGGTGGGGGAGGGCTCAACAAAGAAACAGTGGGTTCTGCCAGCACTTCTGTCTGGGAGAAATCTGGCCCTCCAGCCCTCACCCTGAGGTCAGACAATTCAGGTCCTCCTGGTGTATCCCTGCAGTCTTTTGAGCTGCTGCCCCGGTGCTAGAGCTCAGAGAGAGTGAGTCCATTTACAAGTACATTCATGTGTGATCCCTTTAAGCAAATACATAGCCTGGGACTCTAGCTACCCTCTCTCTCACCCAGTTACAATCTCTGCTGGCTCTCACAGCCAGAAGTTATAAGGACATCTCTCCCTAGCACTGGAACCCTGGGCTGGGGAGCCTGGTGTAGGGCTGGGGTCCCTCACTCCTCCAGGGGGCACCTCCATAGCCAAGATATCCCTCTGGTATTTAACAGTCACTCACAGGTGGGTCACACACCCCCATTCTGTGACTCTGTCTCTCCTACCAGTCTTGATATGCTGTCTTCTGTATGTCCTTAGAGGTAGGGCTTTTGTTAGCTAGATTTCAGGGGATTCTCAGTAATGGCTGTTCTGTAGGTTAGCTGTAATTTTGATGTGGTCATGAGAGGAGGCAAGCACAGTGTTTACCTATCTGGCATCTTGACCAGAAATTATACATACTCTTTAGAATAATAGAAAGGAAACACTTCACAACTCACTTTGTGAAACCAGAATGACCCTTCTAGCAAAAGTTGATGTGAAATTATTAAAAATAATAATTACAGACCAATAGCCTTAATGAATATAAACAAATTAAAAAATGATGTGCAGCATATTGTATTACAATATCAGAAAACATAAAATACTTACTAATAAATTTAATAAAGTGTGTGCAAGATCTCTGCTTTGGCAGAAAACTGCAAACAATTCCTAAAAGGAAAATTGACTAAATGAAGAGATGAAACATGTTTATAGAATTGTAAGACATGACTTTGTTAAGATGTTAATCTGGAAAAAGGATTAGAAAACTATTTCTGTAAAAAGTGAAATAGTGAATAATTTTAGGCTTTGTGGGTCATACTGTCTCTGTTTTATCTGCTCAACACTGTCATTGCAGGGCCATTCTGTTATACACAATGTATATGAACCTGACTGTGCTTCAATAAAACTTTATTTACAAAAACAAGTGGTAGGCTGTATGTAGCCTGAAGATCATAGTTTGCCAGATTCTGATCTACAGTATTAATTTTGTTAACATGTTAATTTTAAAAATATAATAAACTCCTATAAATAAACAATAAAAAATAAACAATCTTTTAATAAAACAGGCAAAAATTTTCACAGACACATCACTAAAGAAGATATACCAATGCTCAACACACACACATATACACAAAGAAAATAAATGACTGACACATGAAAAGTTTTTCAACACAAATCAATTATTTAAGTACTGATTTGTTTAGAATAAGTACTACATTGCTTCTTGGCCTTTTGGCTAAGATCAAGTGTAGTATGAGTACTACAGACTTTAGATTAGCTTTGTCCACAGAGATATAGACTCTTTCATTTAGAGATATAGTCTCCCTTCTTGCCACAGAATTGTTTTCAATAACACTGGGTGGGAGAAGGTGGGAAGCCCCTGGTTTGGTGAAGGTGGACATGTCTAGGACTATTGTAGTAGCTTCAGAAATCAAGGGACCACAAATGCTTTTTTTGAAATCCAGTCATCAGTTTTGTTGACTCTGTGATTTTTTTTAGAAATAAATTTCTGAAACTCTCACAGAAACTGCAGCTGGGTTAGTTACTTCAGTACATCTCCTCCACATTACTTTTCATTGTTTGCTTACTTTGTGTTATTTTGTGAGGCTTGAAAAGAGAAGAAGAAAATAATTGGATTCTGCTCTTAAAACTAGCTGGTCAAGTTAAAACATCATGTAAATAGAAACAAAGTTTACTTGCATGATCAAATTTTAATATTTGGCTAGATTCAATCATTTCCCCATTTTTTTATGTCACAAATGTTTAACAAGTATTTGACACCTAGTATATTAAAAGTGTCCTAGGGTAAATGTAGAATTGATCCTTTGGAACACCACAGTTTAGAGTAACACAGAGTGAGAATCAGACAGATCTAAATTCAAATTCCTTCTCTGCCTCTTAACTATTTGTGTGACCCTGGATGAGGTACATCAACTCCTATTCCTCCCTATCTGAGACATGGAGACAGCATTACCAACTTCATGTGTCTCCATGAAGATAAAAGAGAATGTCCATAAAGCACCAGTGTACTACAGGGACACAGTAGGCACCCAGATATAGTTCTTTTTCCCATTTCCTTCACAACTTAATAGGTCAGCTCTAAAGAACTAGTAGGTGACCAAGAATATCACACAGCCTGTTTCAAATACATCTGAAGCCCAAAGTGCACATGGTCTTTATCCTTCTGGATTACAAACATAGAAAGTTGCTAATTAACCAGGAATGACTATATACAGAGCATAGTGCATCCTCATTATACTCAGAACAGAGAGCCTCTGACTTGCAGAAGCATCAACTTAAAAAAAGCTTTCTGCCTTCCTAGATGTAAAAATATCCTAGAAGTTACCCTTTCAAAAAATATTCTCCAGGTTCCCTGCCCACATTCTAGGAGTATTTCATTTTACTTTCATTATGAAGTTAGATAAAAATTGGTTGGGATAGTAAGTGTTTGTTATCCTGTCCATTCCCCAAGGCAAATTTCATCATGAATATCTGGGTGCTAGGAGAGCCGGACTGAAGCAAGCATCTATTTATTTTCCTCCCCTCTGCACTCTCATGTATATCTACACAGACCTTCCTTAATCCACAAGCCAAAGGGTAGATCATATGCTGCATTATAATAATGTACAACACACATATGACACAAACAATATAGTGGTGCCTACCTCAAGGAAGCCTTTGATGTTGCTCAAATGTCCACAATGATTATGTTTCTTCCTCCTTCAAACCAGATTACAGTTATAATTCCCTCCCTTTAGAAAATTATACTTGTCTTATCTCCTANTAGCATTATGGTTATCACCAAGCAAAGACTGCCAAGGCACCAAAGTAGGCTGAGACACCAAACCAAACCCTGTGTTTAATGACATGATGATAAAATAAAGAAGTATTATGAACCTTATGTCTATGGGTAGATGCTGCTGCAAGATAATTCTGAGAGAGATATTAGGCAGAGCATAGAGAAGGAAAACAAGAAGAAAAGGTGTTAGGGTTTGATTTGGTTTGTGGGTAAAAATATTAGACCTAAGTTTTCTTCTTTCCTAACCTTCACTCTGTTAAAAATCATATTAAATATTAAATTTTCAAATGTTTAAATATATGTTGCAAAGTAAGGCACATAAGGAAACCCCTGAATGTACTAAATATTAAATTTGAATTGGAAATGTCAATACCAATATAAACTTGTAGCTTTTAAAACTATATTTCTTAGCTCAACATAAGAACCTAAGAGTGTAATGCCTCTCTAAGCTGTATACTTAAAAATGGCTAAAATGGTATATTTTGTTATGTAGATTTTATCACAAATTTTTAAAAAATATTTTTTTAAAAAAAGCCTGAGGGTGTGGAAAAGCAGAATAGATTCTTGTCCAATATGTGGTTGAGATCAGCAGTCCCGCTGCACTCAGCTATCCTGGCGTAAAGGTCATAGTAGAACAATGTCTGGATAAGTGAGCTCTAGAACTGGAGGCTTTCCAGGGTTAACCACCTACCTTTGTAGGGCTCTTCCCAGAAAAGGCTTGCCAGATATGGTCACCAAGCACCACTNAACACATATTCTAATTGGAGAATAACCATTATTGAGTTTTATGAAACTCTATACAATAGTACAGCAAACTGCTTATAAGCAGGGACCCTGTTCTGTCTCACAAGCAAGGCGACTAGAGGACGTTACTTCAGCTCTCTAAGTCCTAGTTACCCTGACAAACAAAATAGAAATTGTAATAACATTATTTACCTCATAAAGTTACCATGAGGGTTAAATGAGCTAACGCACATATCACTGCTTAAGTGACAAGGACAAAAATACATTCTTGCATGATTTCTCCTCATGCTTCCCCCACCGAGTCCTTTAAAAGAGATTTGTCTGTTTTGCTTTTCTTTCTTTTTCTTTTCTTTTCCTTTCTCACTTAACCTTGAAAGAATTCTGTCTTTGCAGATCCCATTCCCAGGCTTTTGAGATACAAATTCATAATAATGGTGGGGGCTGGGAGTGGGGGAGAAGTAATAGAGGTAGAGGGAAGTGGTAGAGAAATAAACAGATAAACCCTGCACAGACTTCAGGGAGACTGAGAGGCAGTGTGTGAGAGACACCAGTATAGGTATGGTATTGGATATTTTTGGAGAGAAAAAGGGCTTTTGAGATGTGTTTAGATTTGTGTTGGTGTGGGTTATGGATTGACTGTCTTCAATGATATTGACATTTCCTTTGTATTACTTTGAGTTGCTGTTCAGTGCCTTTTTGAACGTGACTGTACAGTGTAATGGTGAAGCACCCTGGACTCTGAATGTGACTGTACAGAGACTGGACCACATAGAACTCCAGCTTATATATAAATTACTACCATGGTGGTGATAACAATGACCACTTGATGGTTATTGAATGGCCCTTTTCCTGTGTGCAAATATGTAGTCACTGATTTTTCGTGGGAACAGGATACTGTTTTGAGGTCAGAGTAGATAGCATAAAAAAGAATATTCTGGGGTCTAAATGTGAAATTGGTGCTATGTCTTTGAGAATTATAAGCAAAATTTTAAGGAACTTTCTAAGAAATGTTTGCCATAATAATTTCTCTAACATCCCTAAACCAGACAACAAAAGCTATCTAGAAGTTCCTAAAACATTTTGACAATAGGAATACATACTGAGTAGTAGAGAATATGGAAAGCCAAAATCAGATTAAGCAAGGATATGTAGCAATTAACACTTAACAAGAAGAAACCTTTTATTCCCCATGTCTACATCTGTACAATAAAAAAGGTGAAAGAAATCACACTATGTCTCAAGAAGTGTTTAGGTCCCATGGAGTTGCCTTTAAGATGAAAATGGTGAAGTAAAAATCAGAGAACTTTTGTTAGAGCCCTGAGTCCTTCACTTCAGCTTCAATCAAAGAGACACACTCTCATAACTTTGGTTGAGTATAAAATGACATTTGGAATTAAAAAATAATAATAGTTCTTTGGTTTAAAAAATGCTTTTCAATATTAAATTAGCAGTTCTACTCCTGGCTAGCTCTAAAGTGCTCCCAGACCCACATGTGTTTTAAATACTGCTCTAAACAATATTTTCCATTTAAAGTCTATAATTTATGAGTCACTCTTGATGTCCACATAATGTAATTTAATTGAAGAATATCATTATATGGGAAAGGTCATTTTAAATAAATTAAATGTACAACTCTAGATTTAAAAAAAACAGCAATGAAATCAGTAGACAGAAATGAATTAATGTGCTAAAGTAAAATCCTTAGCACAATGCCTGGCACAAAGTAATCATACCAATTACCTAAAGAAAGATAAAAGGTTAATTAATAAATTAGAAAGGAGAAAATTAGAGTAATTAATAAATCAAGAGCAGGATCACTGGAGTAGGTGTGTAAGGCAGAGGGAAGTGGGGTGGGAGATAGTAAAACAGATCAAACATAAGCAAATCTGATCAAGGGAAAATAAAATCACACCCAGATAAATATCATTAGAAATAAGACACAAGTGGTATAAAAGATATTTAGAATTAGTGTAGAATATATTAATCTCTATTAATTATTAGAACTTCAACAAACAGAAAAATGGAAAATACACGGTCAAATTTGATGAAGAAAATATATTACATATAGATTTTTCAAATGAAGTTTGATTTTGTTCTAAATAGCAAATTTTTCCAATTTGTGCAGCAACCTGTCTCTATCCCACTGGATTTATGGTGCTTTTTTTAATACATAAAATTCTTTTATATTGTGGGGGTAGTTTTAAAGTGATTTCTTCTGTTTAGTATATATGCCAACTTTTTTCTAGTCCCACATTAGTTTACTTCTAAGTTCATCCAAGCTTTCAGAAAAAAGATAATTCTCATATCATGTACACCATTCAAAGAATATTTAAAACAATGTAGTGCCAACACAAGCACCAGCAAGAAGTGCCTCAGTCAAGGAAGAGGATCTAAACAAATCACTTTAGTACAGTCCTTGATCTCCTTGGATTTGCAATAAAAAATCTTATGCATCCAACAGCATTTTCTCAGTTCTGCCATTAAGAAAATTATTGACATCAACCAAATAGAGTTTAATGTTCACTCGATACTGCTCATGCCAGATTCCAGTGGTACCGCTTCCATCCAGTAATGAATTGCCATGAAGCACGCCTGGCTTTATGACTTGGTGGGTCTGAAAGAACTCAGGTCATGATGGAAAGCTCTGTATCTATCGTCACTTGTCCCGAGGTCAAGCCCTCCATATTCCTCTTTTTTTTTTTTAAGATTTTTATTGGGTAATTGGGGGGATGGGAACAGTACTGGGGAATTAGGGGAAGGGGAACAGACAAGTTGCTGTCGTTTTTTTGTTCTTCAGTCTAGTTGTGGAGGACGTTGCTTCACTGGCCCAAGTTGGCACCATCATTGCGCTCTTCCCTGGCGAGGCAGATCAGTCGCCGGCTTCTGGACGGCCGCTCACTGCGGCTGCTGGCCGCTCACGCTGGCTGCTGGCTACACACGGTAGCCCATGGCAACCCACTGCCACAGGGACTGCAGCCCACGCCGTCGCCGGCGACTCATGGCAGTCCAGCTCCAGGTTGAGCTGTTGTTCAGCATCTTAGCTGTAGAGGGCAGTGTCACTGGCCCTCATATGTGGGATCCGAACCGGGGCCCTCTGGCATCCCAAGCGAGTTCTTAACCATCTCGCCACTCGGCCGGCCCTCCATATTCCTCTTTGAAATGGCCAAATAGCACTCTGAAAGTTGTGTACCAAATGTTGTGAAACTCTGATGCAAGTGGCATGGGTTGCTCCAGAACTACAGGGGTATACATAATATTCTCTTATTTGGTATTTTCTGTAAATTCCATACAATGTCTTTGTTCCACCTTATGACCTCTAATGCCAGGTCATATGGCCCAAACAGTTGCACCAGTGGCATTGCAGCCTGGACCTTATACAGACCCCGTTTTTTGCTCTAGACACTACTTAAAGCTGGAAGCCTTCCTTGTGGCTTGGTAAATTAATCAAAGCCATATTTCAGAGTGTGGAATATGCTTCCTCCAGAAGGGGGAGGAAATCCTACCAGTACTTCTCAGTGGTGGGGGTGCAAACTGAAATAATTTGTCTTTTAGTCTGGAAGGGGATTTCTTGCTATGTCCCAGACCACTGGATCCCTAAAACTTTCAGTGATGTATTAAACCCTAAATCTTTGCTAGGTTTGTCCCTCACTCTACGGAAAACAAAAACTCCAAAGTACTTAACACGTATTCTTAATCTGGTATGATTAACATGATATCATTAATAAGTGTGATATTCTACAAAATGTCCAGACTCTCTGGTCTAGGTCTTCACTGACCATACTATGACAGACAGGAGAATTAGCATAGCCCTGACGCAAGACCAGCAATGTGTACTATTGGGTTGTCGGAAAAGTCATGAGGTATTTTTTTCTATGTTTTTCATTGCAAAAATGCGTCATGACTTTTTCGACAACCCAATATTATCCCTTCCATGTAAATGTGAACTGCTTCTGGTCCCTCCTTCTTGACAGAGATGGAAAAGAGTGCACTTGCCAGATCAATGCCCACATGGCATATATCCGAGGCAATGTTAATCTGCTCTGGAAAAAAAGTATCACTTATGAAAGCCAGCATCCATCCAAAAATTGTGGGGTTTTTTATAAAGGGAAATACTCTTGGTTTTCCATCTATCTTGTCCCTGGGAATACCTCATAGCTCTCTATAGTTCAAATCCCTAGCTGTCACTCCAAACTTTTTGGTCATTATAATTGTGCCACCTTGCTTCTCATCATTAAGCACTGACACTTAGCCTCTATTACTTTGGGATCTATCAAATACGCTCGTACATTTCTATCAGAGATATCAGTTCTTTAATATTTCCTATATCAACTTTGGTTTACAAAGGAAAACCAACAATGAACTTAGTAATCATGTCAGTATACCTCTTACCAGCACATTTATTATTGCTTTAGTGAATGGAATGTCTTCTGGTCCTTCTCATGGAAATCAGCTAACTGGTGGATTTTCTGGCATTATGTAGTATATCCACTCTAGTGTGCCTACCTCTTTTGGACTTTTGATCCCTTCTTCCTTATTTACCATAGCATATCTGGCTTTTCTATTTTATGTAGTGTGGGGAATTACTTGTT
>NW_017732957.1:36905-40984 GCF_001890085.2 Hipposideros armiger | reverse complement strand
ATGACTATGGCACATATGGTGTATCAACTCTGAATGTTTACTTTAGCATCCATGAACAACAAAATCACTCAGCTTAATTTTTCCATTTTTAAGTTGAGTGAGTGTGTGTGTGTGCACATGTGCGTGCACGCCTGTGTGTGATCCTGCCACCAAATACACACTAGCACATGCTTGCTGTAAATTCAGATTAAGCAGGAACCAATAGAGAGTCATTTCAACCTTGAGCTGGGAAAAACAACAGAGTCCAAGGAGCAAATCAATACTCCCATAGCAATTTTAATTATTAGTTACTCGTATACTTTGAATCCACATTACATTGAAAGAAAAAGGAAGCATTGATGTCTAGTGAAGTAGAATTTTGGAAGTTGAGTGGCTTGGCTAATTATTTAATTCCCCACTCTCAGCATAATTCTCTTGTTTTCTATTCTCTTATCTCATGTGTCAAAGAAGAATGAGTTCCCCCCAAATAAAGGAAGTCACATAAAATATAAATCTCTCATTTAAAAAGCAGTAATCTGTTTTGAGACTTTGCTATTTTTAAGGGCACAGCTATACTAAATATTAATTGAATTTGGCTTTCCTTGACATAAATTTGGGCAGCTGAAATAAAACTGACAGTGGATAGAGAAAATACACAGCCAGGCAAATTTCATCAATCTCCTGTTTGAATTTGTGTTTTCACAGAAACTCTTGGTAATATATCTTCAGTCACAGTAATAAGCTGCACAGAGTGGTACCTTCCAAAATGTAAGAGGTTGGCTATACCAGGAAATTATTCCCTGCTCATTTGGTTTGCAGCACCTGACAATCCTACTGACAGACGTGTCATGGGGTGTCAGCCATGACTGTCAGAACAGCTACCAAGTTGTTTCATCTTTCTAGTTTTTCTGCTCCTTCAGGCTGTGTAGTCACTGGCTTAGCTGAGTAGGTCCCAGACATGAAAACTAGAGTGGGACCAACTACCTCGAATTAAAGGTGACAAAATGTCTCCACAAACACCAATCTCCCCCAAAACTGCTTCTTTGATCCAACCTATCAATCTTCTTGAAATGTCTGACAAGGGGAATCTCCTAAGGTGTCTGTATATGGTGATTTGAAAGTATGTGTTTGTTGTTTTCTTTGATCAGGACTGATGTTATCCTTGTGGGGAAATGCAGGCACATGGAAATCAAGTCATACACCTGGAAGATACTTTAGAGATTATCTCATCAGTTATTCATCCTGCTGTGTCTTTGCAGGAATGAATTCTAGATGTGGTAATTTTATGTTGGGAGTATTTTTTTTTTAGACATTATTTGGAAAACCTTCAAACTTCCAGGAAAGTTACAAGTACAGCTAATATACCTCTTCTCTAGATTTACCAACTGCTAACATTTTGCTATGTTTGCTTTATCATAGATACATATAAGCAATACATATGTAATTAGTATTGCATATGTATTCAATTGCAACTAATTGAAAGTTGCAAACAACATGACATTTTCCCCCTAATAATTTCTAAATATTGTAGTATTATATATCTTCTAAGAACAAGAGCATTATTTTACACAGCTACAGTAAAATTAATCAAACTCAGAAACTATAACATTGACATACTACTATTATCAACCACATTCAAATTTATTCAGAAACGTCCTTTATAGCATTTGTCCTCCATGGTTTATTTGAGGATCACATATTATATTCAGTGGGCATGTCAATTTCTCTGCCTTACTTTGTCTTTCATTATATTGACTTATTTGAAGAATATAATGCTCTTCAGTTTGAGACTGTTTCCTATTTCCATGTGGGTAGACTTGGGTTATACCTTTCTGATATGGCCTTCTCAATTCATCACATCAGAAGGCAGCACTTAATGTCAGTTTGCCCCATAATTCATGGTGTTAACTTTGTTCATTTGTTAAAGTAGTATCCACTGGGTTCCTCCAGTAAAAAATTTCTACTTTTCCTATTGACATTAATAATTAATATGTGGGGGATACTTTGAGGCTATATAAATATTCCAGTCCCCATGAATCTACCCAAAAGTTTTAGTATCCATTGATAATTTGCCAGAATCAATTATGTCTATGCTGGTTGCAAAAGGTGGGATTCTTTTGGTTGGTATTCTACTCTAAACAAGAGTGTCTCTTGATTCATCAATTATGTGTTGGTCTGTTTGTTTTCAAAATTTGTTTATTTATTCTTAATAAAATGTTACATTATTATATATGGACTATGGATTCCTAGCATGGTTGTTTTGGTATTCAGAATGACCTAGATTTGGCCAGTGGGAGCCTCTNTGCCTGAAGAAAGCTTATCTGATCATTTATGCTACACTGCTTCAACAAGAGGAATTACGGACAAAACGGTTTCCAGGGTTAGGGTTACTCTAGCAAATCCAAATGCATAAGGCATTAGATTTTTTTTTTCTTAATTTTTCAATATACTCTACTCTTTTAAGTCACAAGTATAAAATTACAAAACCAATTACTAGTTAATTTGGATATTTCAAATCAATATATGGAGAGAAATTGACACATAATTATGCTAAAATATAGGTTAAAATATTTTATTCTTCATCTCATGTGTTTTTCTACAATTTTAGAACAGGCCCTGCCAATACTCCTTGACTTTCACCATCCTTTCTTTAACCTTCAGATTAAAAGTACGTTCTTTTTGTAAGAACCACTTGATGTTTAGAGGACTCAAAAGCCTTGTGAAGTGACTTTGAAAACTCTTGAGATCTTTTATGCCACTTTAGGTGGTTTTCCTATCAACAGGAATTTGAAATCTCTCCCCTGCAAATTATCATTTTCCTTAGTTCACAAGTCTAACCTGTAAGTTTAAAATGGATCAGGGATTCGAAAAATTCAGAGTCAAATTCCCTGATAGAAAGTAGTATGACCAAATAGAGAGAGTCAAGATTCTAAACATTTTTGACACCTAGATGGACCATGGACTTGAATAACTTAGTTAACTCTTTGACTACTTCATTTTATAAAGCTAAGAGAAACAAATACTTGGATCTGCCAGCTTTGCAGGAGAAATGAGATTGTCAGAAGCAATGTTTGTCAGACGTAAATGCACATTTCAAAAGATGACCTAGTAATCCATAATTCCTAGAATTTACTTTGCCAATCCAAGCATGATTCTTTGGTCTTACATGGTCCCAAGGGAACGTAGCGGCATTGGTAGAGGTAACTACTAAGACTTGAATGGCATGCAGCTCCAAGCTAATTACCAATACTGTTCATGGATGTTTTCCCCCTCAGAAACCTAGCTTGAGCATGACGGAGAAAGAGGAGACATTTAGATTGAGCAATAATTGGGAGATTTTATTAAAGTGAAAAGAAAGAGGAAAGGCAATCATGGACGTGAATCACTTAGGAAGGGAGACGTGGAGCAGACCCTGTTGGGGTTGAAAACCTTGCAGCATGTTCCACCAGATGGGCACTAAGCACCTGGTGGACGGGGTAGGGTATGGAAATAGAAAGAGAAAAGGAGAGAAGTCTTCCTAGATTGCCAGGTAAGTCCCCAGCCTTTATTTGTGGGCAATCTTACTGGAGGTTTATCTTAATCTTCATTAGAGTAATTTGAAGTTACTTGAAAAATAGCAGTGTTCTGTTTGCCATAATTTATTCCAGCCTCCCCAGTCCCGTAAAGTCTAATTCCAATCCTATATTAACATTTCAGTTCCTGCCTACTCAGGGATAAAAGTGAGAAAGGGGAACATGAACAAAAGAAGCAAAGAAAGTATTATGCCATTTGCCTGCTAACAAAGGAAAAGCTATGTCAGATTCCTGCTTTCAGGACCCATAATCTTTCTCTTTCTATTTCATTAAGACTTCTACTCAAGTAAGCAACTAGAAATCATTCTCCATAAATGAGTTAGATCTCCAAGATTTACATAATTAAGAATAAAGCTGCTTTACCTGGGGTCTTTTTCAAGTGGGCAGGGCTATTTAGACACAAGAAGAAGTCATTAGAGAGTAGAATCAGTTTTATACAGAAAAACAGAATGGCCACCAAGAGAGGATGAGATAAGATGACTGAGGTAGCAAGATTAATGTCTGTATCAGTTAGGGTCCAGTCAGGAG
>NW_017732957.1:32915-35135 GCF_001890085.2 Hipposideros armiger | reverse complement strand
GTTATAGAGGCATAAATTTGCTGTTCTGGTGAATTCATCAATGTACCAGAAAAATATCAATCAATTAGCACCATCAATTAGCAGAAAAGCAATATAAGGAAATACACTTGGCTGCAGATCTAAACCATGTTCTCCAATCCAGTTTTTATAAAATTGAAATTTGTTCTTCATCTGTTTTTCTCATATGCTTTACTTTCATGTGATCCCAAATTCTGGAGAGGAAGAATAATGTTTCTTTGTTTTCTCCCTAAGGCCCAGACCTATGAATGGCATGGGACCACATCAATTAAAGCTCACACCATGGAATACTGAAAATACTGCTGCCCAAATAGGTTAAAGTGACTTGCTCAATTGTGTGCCTGGCTAGTGATAAAATGATTTGTGAAGCCAGATTTCAGAAGTCCAAATGTAATGCGATTGGTAATAAACCATGGTTCCTTTCATTTGGGAGTCATTGGTCTCACTTTGAGAATTTGGTAAAAGCTAAGAATTCTCTGCTGAAAAATGCATATTAGCACATTAACATAAATATTTGCAGCAATTCAGGAGGTTCACAAACACCCTTAAGCCTAAAACCAATCCTCAGGTGTTCCCTAGAGTCCAGGGTAAGGACTTCAAACCAATTCTTATTATCTTTATTCCTTTTTAATGTATACATAAACTCTTTCTCCTATTTTAATTTCATTCTCCTTCCCGAAAATCTCATTCTACACTGTCACTGCTTTTGGTCATCTCATTTAAAATTTTAAATTCTTAGCTAGCATTCTTCCCAGGTCCATGTTTTTAGTTCTAAATGGTATTTATCTGTAAAAACAACTAAAATCCCCCCAAGACAGCATGGCATTGCTATTATAATATGTACAAAATATTACCTCTACACAGGCTCCTGAAACTAGATTTTGACATAGTTGAACTGAACTGAATTTTAAAAGTTGAAGTGATACCTTTAAATAACACACACAAAAATGCACTCAAATTTAATAATGGGTAGATTTGAATTCACATATAGAACTGATTGATAATGAATCATCGTGCTATTTTTTTGTACAAAATTAAACATGCAAATTAAAATTATTCATATTAAGTAACAAGAACATAATAGCATCTGTCATCCTCTTCATATAACAGGATGTTAAATGCAAGTTTCACCCAAGGACCTAAGGGACGACAGATACTGCCTTCCAAAGAAAGTGCTAGACCATATGCAAAATTCATAAAAAAGATGTCTGGAAACAGTTTATAAGCCTCATTCCCCCAGCCACATTAATTGCATTAAAAAAAATAAATGTTGGATACTGAACAAAGATTTTTTTATTGGAGAGAGAGGATTTTTGGAGCGAGCTCGCCTTCAAGAGTGAAGAGAATGGATGTATTTCCTTTTCACCTTAAATCATGAAAATGGGGCTTTATGTGTCCCCTAAGTTAGCGTATGTACATGGTTAAATTGTGTTTCTTTTCAGCTTGAAAGATTTAAGGTATAAGAAATAAGCTTTGATGGCAGAGTCAAAGAAAAATTACTGGGTCTTGGATGTCCTGCATTAAGTGAGTTTTTTCAGTGCAAAGAATGTATAAGTGTTTGGGGTAGATCAGATGTGGGATGCTCATGTGAGAACCTACTGTGAGTCTTGTCCATGAGGGCGACTGACTCTGCTTTAAAATTCTACCAAGGGCATAGAGTGCTGATGCCAGGTCATGGGATAACAGTCAAATAACAACTTCCTTAACCTTCTTTCCTCAACTTTCTCCTTGCATGCAACCCCAGTGGAGTAGGAAAAGAAGTGGGGAAAGAGAAGATGCCCACCAAGGCCCCTTACCCAGCCAGAGACCTTGCATATGCAATAGGTCCAGACCGGGGAGAGGGAGAAGACTCACCTTTAAACGGAGGGTACAGTTGCCTGTAGTATGTAGGACTGGACATTTTAGTCACTGGAATGAAGCCATTTACATTTGCTGGGAGAAGCCAGAATACCTAGCACACATGCCTTACATTTAATCCTGAGCAAAACAGGAATGAGGAACAGTGGGAGCCAAAAATAAAGACATTTATGATTAAAGCCCTGAGGAAGTGTTTGTTCAACATTTATTAAATATTGTTAAACCAAAGGTAAGTAAATTTGTTTTTGAAAAGGGGTAGAGATAAAATTAAGATATAAAACTGGTTTCACAGTGCTCTAAAAACATATAAACAGAAGTAAAGATAAGCAGGTCTCTGCCAGAGGG